>NC_058024.1:20142654-20251084 GCF_019176455.1 Solea senegalensis | reverse complement strand
GGTTATTTTGGACGACATGCTATACTATGACTTTTTTGACTGATTTTGGACGACATACTATACTATGACTTTTTTGACTGATTTTGGACGACATTTGACTGATTTTGGATGACATACTATCACTATGACTTTATTGACTGATTTTGGGACGACTGCTATACTATGACTTTTTTGACTGATTTTGGACGACATACTATACTATGACTTTTTGGACTGATTTGGGAAGACATACTATACTATGACTTTTTGGACTGATTTTGGACAACATCCTATACTATGACTTTTTTGGGTTATTATAGATGACATACTATACTATGACTGATTTTGGACAACATACTTTGCTATGTTTACTAGTGTGTATTATGTTGTTTATATAGCAGGCAACCCAGTTAAACACTTTCAGTTTGGCTGAGTGGTTTTAGGGGCTGACTTTCCAAACAGTTTCTCTCAGTAGAGCTGGTTCGAATCTCACTCCCTTCAGAAGTCATGGGCGTTATAAGTGATACTGGAAAACCTACGAAACTATGTCAAATTTTCGAACAACATACTAAAGTATGACTCTTTGGTAAAATATTGTACGACATACTATACTATGACTTTTTTGACTGATTTCGGACAACATACCATACTATGACTTTTTTGACTGATTTTGGATGACATACTTTAAACTATGACTTCTTTGACTGATTTTGGATGACATGCTATACTATGACTTTTTTGACTGATTTCGGGCGACATACTAACCTGTGACTTTTTTTTAAAAATTTTTGACGACATACTAACCTATGACTTTTTTGTTAAATTATGGACTTTGGACTTTTTTGGGTTATTTCGGACAACATACTATACTATGACTTTTTTAGGTTATTTTAGACTACATACTATACTATGACTTTTTTGTCATATTTTGGACGACATACTATACTATGACTTTTTTAGGTGATTTTGGACCACATACTATACAATTACTTTTTTGACTGATTTTGGACGACATACTATACTATGACTTTTTGTCTCATTTGACCTACACTACTATACCATGGTTTTGTCTCATTTTGGATCTATACATACTATACTATGATTCTTTTTGTCATATTTTGGATCTACATACTATACTATGACTTTTTACATTTGACTATACTATGACTTTTTTGACTGATTTCGGACAACATACTATACTATGCCTTTTTTTTTTTAAATTTTTGACGACATACTAACCTATGACTTTTTTGTTAAATTTTTGACTTCTGACTTTTTTTGGGTTATTTTGGACGACATACTATACTATGACTTTTTTGGGTTATTTTAGACGACATAGTATACTATGACTTTTTTGACTGATTTTGGACAACATACTTTGCTATGTTTATTAGTGTGTATTATGTTGTTTATATAGCAGGCAACCCAGTTAAACACTTTCAGTTTGGCTGAGTGGTTTAAGGGGCTGACTTTCCAAACAGTTTCTCTCAGTAGAGCTGGTTCGAATCTCACTCCCTTCAGAAGTCATGGGCGTTATGAGTGATACTGGAAAACCTACCAAACTATGTCAAATTTTCGAACAACATACTAAAGTATGACTCTTTGGTAAAATATTGTACGACATACTATACTATGACTTTTTTGACTGATTTCGGACAACATACCATACTATGACTTTTTTGACTGATTTTGGACGACATACTATACTATGACTTTTTTGACTGATTTCGGACGACATACTATACTATGACTTTATTGACTGATTTGGGAAGACATACTATACTATGACTTTTTGGACTGATTTTGGACAACATCCTATACTATGACTTTTTTGGGTTATTATAGACGACATACTATACTATGACTGATTTTGGACAACATACTTTGCTATGTTTACTAGTGTGTATTATGTTGTTTATATAGCAGGCAACCCAGTTAAACACATTCAGTTTGGCTGAGTGGTTTAAGGGGCTGACTTTCCAAACAGTTTCTCTCAGTAGAGCTGGTTCAAATCTCACTCCCTTCAGAAGTCATGGACGTTATGAGTGATACTGGAAAACCTACCAAACTATGTCAAATTTTCGAACAACATACTAAAGTATGACTCTTTGGTAAAATATTGTACGACATACTATACTATGACTTTTTTGACTGATTTCGGGCGACATACTAACCTGTGACTTTTTTTTACAAATTTTTGACGACATACTAACCTATGACTTTTTTGTTAAATTATGGACTTTGGACTTTTTTGGGTTATTTCGGACAACATACTATACTATGACTTTTTTAGGTTATTTTAGACGACATACTATACTATGACTTTTTTCATATTTTGTCTATATATGACATATTTTGGCGACATATATACTATGACTTTTGACATACTATACTATGACATACTATACTATGACTTTTTTGTCTCATTTTTGACGACATACTACATTATGACTTTTTTGTCAAGATTTGGACGACATAGTATATTATGACTTTTTTGACCCATTTTAGACGACATACTATACCATGACTTTTTTGTCTCATTTCGGACAACATACTATACTATGAGTTTTCTGAGTGATTTTGGAGGACATACTATACTATGCTTTTTTTTTACCGATTTTGGACGGCATACTATACTATGCGTTTTCCAACCGATTTTGGACGACATACTATATACTATGAGTTTTTTGGCAAAATGTGGACGACATACTATACTATGACTTTTTTGACCGATTTTGGACGACATACTATACTTTGATATTTTTGTCACATTTTGGACGACATACTATACTAGGACTTTTTTGTCAAAATTTTGACGACAAACTATACTATGACTTTTTTGTCTCATTTTGGACGACATACTATACTGTGACTTTTTTGAACGTTTTTGGACGACATAATATAGTATGACTTTTTTGTCAGAATTTGGACAACTTTTTTCTGACCGATTTTGGACGACATACTATACTGTGACTTTTTTGACCGTTTTTGGACGACATACTATACTATAACTTTTTCGTCAAAATTTGGACAACATACTATACTATGAATTTTTTGTCTCATTTTGGATGACATACTATACTATGACTTTTTTGTAAAAATTTGGACGACATACTGTACTATGACTTTTTTGACAGCTTTTGGACGACATAATAAATTATGACATTTTTGTCAAATTCTTGACGACATACTAAACTATGACATTTTGTAAGACCTGAACGGCATGGTGGTGTCGTGGCTAGTTGATCTTAACTATGTTACTGTTGCAAGAATGTACTGTGTTCAATCCCAGTTTGGGGTTATTTCTGTGTGGAGTATGAATGTATGTCTCCCATACCTTAGTAAACACTGTTCTTTCATGTTGTACTTTACTATAACATTTTGGTGTGTGAAACATGTCATGTGTTTAAAAACAAAATCTGTTTTAGTAAGACATAGGAGCGACATGGAGATCATACAAGAATCACTGCACAAGCACTGCACCACCATGCAACCACACCCTACAGGCGAAGGTCCTAAATGACACCAAAATGTGTGTGATTTTAAGAAAAACTCATGTAAAAATGAAAACAACACACGGGTTAGACGACAACCATAGCAACGATTTGATGTAAACATTGTCTGTGTAGGTTGGAAATTGTGGGCAGGAGAAGAGTTGTTTAGAGATTTTTGTGATTATTTTTCTGGATCTCAGCTCAGTGTGTCACTCTCACGCCACGCCCACGGACGCAATACACACTCATTGTAAAATCAGAATACCTCAAAACGTAAACTGCGATTGACTTTGATTTAGGTGAAAAAAGTCTTGTGACCTGTTTAATGCTACAATCACGTTTCTACATTAAAGTATGACGACACTGTGATGCTCCAAAGTGGACTTGGTTTTTCTCCATCTTTTGGCTGTTTCCCATTCATATGTATGTGGAAATTATTAATTATTCGCATTTTTTTGCGATTTTTGTGGCCAGGGTTACTAGAAATGCTTATAAAAGTCATAGCACAAGATTCCCGGTCAAGCCACACGTTTTGATTTGACAGGTCTCAAAACTCAAGGCTTCAAAAGGCCATCAAAAATCTTTTTTGAAAGAGCATTTGGAAAAATTTCAACCCTTGGACTGCACACCAGTTTGTCATTAGCCGTTGCAGTGCAGTCACAGCTGTACAAGTTCAACCAGAAGAATGTTTAAATTGTCTCGACAACAACGAAAATACATCTACATTTAGATTGTGTTGTAGCAGCTGAACGTGGTTAACTGTGTTCTGATGGATACATCAAGGAATGAATGCATCCACATTTATTTTTGAAGAAAGAGAATTCAGAGTGAGAAAATACTTATCTTCAATCGACTTCATCTGACTTTTGTCTCTTCACATTCTATGTGAAGGTTCAGACCTTGTTCAGTTATTTCAAAGCAGCACACAGCTCTCTGAATCCACGGGCTGGGGGTTTGTGTCTCTTTCAGACAGGTGCCCTTGGCTCTGACGTGTGCAAATACACCCGTCACTTCACAGAAACAAACACAAGGGCGAAGGTGACCAAACAGCATCTGTTGCCTCGGTCTTTTCTCCTCCAGATTGTCATTTCCTGTGCCTTGGTTTCTGTGCTGTGCAGAAGGTAGCTCACACACACACACACACACAAGGCGTCTGAGGCCTGAGAAACTAAATCAACACTGGGATATTAAACCCCACCATCCCATTAATTCAAGAGTAAATAAAGGATAATTAAAGACACAATAAGGATTTTCTCCATTTCCTTTCACCCTGAAATGTAATTGTGTGGACAGCAACATTTTCATAAGGAGTCATTCATTGTCATCCTCACAACGACTTTCCATCCAACTGTGCACTTTATTAGCCAAAGCTAATAGTGTTCCAATAGTTTCTACATGTTTATTTCTTTTGGCTTCTCCCTCTCTCTGAGTCGCCACAGCGGATCATCTGCTTTTCCTTGTGTTTCCGTTTAAGTAGCAGCTACATTAAAAGTCGTGCCCTGCAGCAGTTGAGCACTGAAATTATGTCGAGCACTGAAAATCAGTGACCATAAATATTAAAAAGCTCACAATGACACACTGTTGATGTGAGAGACAGAAAGCGACGTGTCTGCAGGGAGAGACTGGCAAAGATGTGAAAAGACAGCTGGAGTTTGGTGGCACGGGACGTCCATCACGGGACCACAGTAACACGCCCACGTTTGTGTGGTTTTGAAAACAACGCTGGGAGAACTGTCATGTCAACTGACAGTTTTATGTCACAGGTCATACACTGACTGCAAGACTGAGTACAGCAACAAGACACGCGGCAGTTACACTACATCAGATTGGGGTTTCAAGGTAGACGGTTTCAAAAAGCACAAAGAAACGATGCAGACGGTCAGCTAAGGAAAGTGTGGCAGATGAAAGATGCCGTCAAGTGTCATCAGTCCGAAACCTACAGGAGCCAGGTACACACCATCTATGGTCCAAAGAATGCTGGCTAGAAGTGGTCTCCGTGGAAGAAATTGCAGCCATAAAGCTGTACTTCCTGAATCAAGGCCAAGCGACTCAACTATACACACGGAAAAATACCAACTGGGGTGCAGAGAAATAGCAGCAGGTGCTCTGGAGCCGTGAGTCAAAATTTTGAAAAGATTTGGCTGGAGCAGAAGGCAGTTTGTTCACCAGTGATGACGATTGTCTGCGGGCAACAGTGACACATGGAAGGAGGTTCCTTAGGATTACTGACGTCCTTAATCTTGGGAAATACAAGATAGATCATTATCCATCAGGAGGGCATCTGCCTGGACCCAAATTTGTTCTGCCACGCAGAACTATGCTCTCCGAGGTGTTAAGAACAACCGAGTTCCTTCAAAAACTGTATGCAAGTATACTTACTACAGCTCACTCTGCATTTTGTAAATTGATAAAAAAATAGAATTTATGTTGGTGAAAGCGTTCTTTTTGTTTTTGTTATATTGTGATCTATATTGTTATTGAATTATTTATTGCCCAGCCCCATCTCCATACATCAACACTCCCTCATTGCGACCATATACACACGTCGACAACATGAGACCATGAAAACAACAACAATAATAATAATAAACAGTGTTGTGTCAAGAAAGAATCCAAAGGCACTTGTTTCACTTGTCAAAACTAACCATCCGTAGCTTTATTGACGTATAATAGTTGCTCTTCTGTCTGGTTTACAGTTGCTCATTACCAAAACACAACATCATATAAATACATCCGAGTCCCAACTACGTACAGACAGAAGGTTTGATCTACTGTGATCAAAACGAATACATGACATAATAGCTTTATAACGGCGGTGATACATTTAAATATCCCCGCCCTCACGCACGCACTTTAATTAAGAGATACTGTTACATCTGAGACAAAGACGAATTCGTCTCATGCTGAAGAATGAGGAGAGGTGACTAAATAAATGACCACTATACTGTGTCTAGCGATGCTGTCGAGAGACGCCGCAGGGCATTGTTGTTGCTTTTATAATAACAGCTCTTTTTTTTGGCATTCATGTGCCCATGAGGGTAAGGAAAAACAATCAATACAGTATCTTACATTTTATATACAGCTTTTATTCTAAGGAATGCTTGTACTTGTGCCGGTCCCCCAATCACAGCTTATACGAGTGTCTTTTTGGTTGTTCCCCACTGGAATTATACCAGACACAAAAAAGAGGGGAAGTGAAAAATTGGATAAAGCGCAAGTGAGAAGTAAAAACTCAACCCTTTAACGCCTCAGCCTCAAATGTTTTGCTTATCTTAACCATAAAAGGGCCAGAAAATGTCCTGTAACTACGTGCTTTTGCCCATCTTTCCAGAATAACTATTTACAATTTACTGCATGTTAAAATAGTGTATTAACACTAAACTAAAAGTTGCATTGACAAAAAAACACCGTAATTGTACACGGACACCAGATTTTGCGTGTTAAATTTGAAATTTGAACAACGTAAAACATCTTTAAAGTAACATTTGTTTGAGACTTTGTCTCAATGTGCAAAAACAGGCCAAGAAATGGAAATGCAAACTGTCACGTAATTACAGTAAAGCAAAGCGCGCTTGCAAAAATGTGTCACCTGCGATACGCTCGGTGTTAAAGGGTTAAAATAATCATAATAATCAAACTAATAATAATAATAATAATGATAATAATAAGGATGATAATAATAAACAACTCGCATTCAGAGCATCAGTCACTCTTAAGTCTTCTGATTGCCTACAGAGTTTATCCCTTTTGATATGAGCGGCACAGTAATGAGCAGTGACAGAAGACAGAGGAATAATAAAAGATGCTGCTGGGGAGAAAAAAGCTGGGTGACGCCACTCTCTCTCTCTGTCTCCGCTTGGTTTCAAACAAACGTGGATGTCTTTTGAATTCTACTCTGTGAATGCGTGCATGTGTGTTGATAAATGTGTGTGTGTTTGTGTGGGGGTGGGTGAGTCGCAGTGCCAGTGTGCCTTTGTCCATGTGACAGTGTAGGCAGTAGGGATGTGACATCCTGGCCATTAGTTGTTGGTCATGATCCACCAAGAAGCTGAGGGGGAAAAACAAACGTACACAGAGAAATTGTTAGGAAAAACTCACAAAAAACTGAACGTGCAAACAAATAAAGTCACTATTTAGATTATATCGAGCACCTGTTTGCACCTATGTTGCAATACATTTAACCAGAGACAGAGAATCAGGGAGTCGCACTTACTCGCGCTGTAAGTGCATGGTTGTAATCACATCTAGGAGGAAATGAATGAACCGTGAAACACATTTCAGTTGACGCAAAGCTTCACCAAGAAAAAGAAATAAATGGAGGCAGTCGTCAGGGACAGTTAGTGCCCGTTTTATTTATTTTTATGTTATATTTCTAACAGGGGCCTCACGGCGGAGTAGTGGTTAGCACTCTTGCCTTGCAGCGAGAAGACCTGGGTTTGAGCCCCGGTTGGAACAAGGGCCTTTCTGCATGGAGTTTAGATGTTCTCCCTGTGTGTGCGTGGGTTCTCTCCGGGTTCTCCGGCTTCCTCCCACAGTCCAAAAACATGCAATGTGGGGATTAGGTGAATTGGACACTCTAAATTGACCATAGGAGTGAGTGTGAGAGTGAATGGTTGTTTGTCTCTATCTGTGTGTGGCCCTGCGATGGACTGGCGAACTGTCCAGGGTGTACCCCGCAGTGTTTGGAATAACGTTATTTTTTCAGTAACGGGGTAATCTAACTAATTACTTTACTGGACGTAAAATGCGGTGCGTTACTATGCATTGATTGAATAAACTGTGTAATCCCAACGCACCCCTGGCTCACAGCGAGTGAGGAGGCGGGTTAATAACGTGGTAAGCGATTATGATTGACCAAGGCAGAGTCACGTTTCACGCATTCCAGCATACGCGCCACACACACACACAACAGCTAAACAGAGAATCGATGAAGCAGCAGAGATGGCGAGTCAGGATTCCGATGTAAAGTTGGCATTTTCATTGTTTGTGGCGATAAAATCACTTCTTCAAGTTCATTGTGATCAAAGGCAAGAACGTACATGTAATGTGTACATTATGTCCCGGAGCAAAAACTTCTAATTTAATGAAGCATCTCACAATGGCACGCGCATTTACAAAGTTAGTTGCCAAAAGCTCCGATTATTGAGAGTTTGATTTATTTAATTAAGAATAAGACAGAGCTAAACACACTTTTTTGTTGTTTAAAAGTTTACTTTTGTTGTCTCAGGTTGAGAGAGTTTGATTTAATTTGCTAGAGTTAAATGCACTTTATATTGTGCAACTGTTTACTTTTCTTACAAAGATAATACTTGAAGTGCAGGATAAACATCTTGCCGTCTGTCGATGTGCAACAAATATAAAAAGTTACGTACAAACATCCGTCTGTTCTACTCATTTCAACAATTCTTTGACATATAGCAACTTTTTTTAACAGTAACGCAAATAGTTACTTTCCCTGGTAACAAGTTACTTTTATTATAGAGTAATTCAGTTACTAACTCAGTTACTTTTTGGAACAAGTAGTGAGTAACTATAACTAATTACTTTTTTAAAGTAACGTTCCCCAACACTGGTACCCCGCCTATCGCCCGATGTAGCTGAGATTGGCACAGCACAGCCCGCGACCCTCTGGTGGAGGATAAAGCGGTAGATGATGGATGGATTTCTAACGTGCACCTCATAAAATCATCCTCCCTTCTCCTCCTGATCAGCTCAAGTGCATCTGACAGTCAGAGCAAAGATATATATATAATATAATAGAAAACATAATAGCAGTTATATAAGGAGACCCAAAAAAACACCACAGGAAGAGAAGAGGCTCAAATTTTATCAGAACATGGTAAGCACATCCCTTCACTAATGCTGTTCAGCATACGAAGACTCTTTAGTTACTTACTTAGTCAGTAATCACAAAAAAATCTTAATAAAATGTTATATTAGATACTGTAAATTTCCTTGTTAGGAAACCGCATTGTCCCCCATTCATATGCTTGAAAAATGACAATTGGCCTCATTAGGACTGGGCTTTGAGGCACAGGACTACAGACTCTTAAAGAGGTAAAACACACACACACACACACACACACACACACTGAATCCCTTTCATCATTCTTTTACTTTATTTTTGTTTTGTTGTTTTTCTGCCAAACTCTTTGGGGGCGTCGACAATTAGCTGATCTCCTGAGTGGACCCCTGTCTGTGCTACATGGTAATATAGCTTCTTTCCTCATACCCGATCCCTGTACTCGCAGCCGAAACTCTGAAATAGTCAACGTACGTACACACTGTACATGTGAGTCACAGACGCGGAAGTAAATACCCATGTACGGTAACCTAGCAACAGTTACAAATCACGCCGCCCACACAGCTGAGGCTCCATCTGCAATGTACGCAAAAGAGGCTGAAATAATAATTAATGCTAGCCTACTGCTTTCTGAGTCACATTTGGAGATCCGCAGCAAATTAATCAAATATCAAAATGGGAGAATAAAGTCGTGATTGTTGCCTGGGCTGCAGTGGCAGTGATTCATGACACTCCTCCTGCTGGGGGGGGGAGGGGTCAATGAGCTGATGATGTAAACAAACTTATGTGCGTCAGATGTCGCAGAATCTGCCAAGAACAAGCAGCTCTTTTCTGTGTGTGTGTGTGTCTGTGTGTGGGATTTAACCTAATAAACACATCTAACGTGTGCCAGAACTGGCAAATTTTTCTTAATTTTGTGTTGACACACTGTAACCCAGAGTGTTCAGAGAAAAGTATCCTCACTTTTATTTCTGCAGAAACAAAACACTTGCAGCAGCACAGTAAATGTCTATTTTTAGTGAGTTTCTGGCTTCGTTCAACATTCAACTCTGGACACTGCCACTGAGTGTTAGGATGATGTGTGAACATAAATGACCATACATCAAAGTCTGCAGTTTAAGGTGACACATATGTCACATGTGGCCCTCCAATCGATTACATGCGGCCCGCCCACCACTGTGCGAGGTGATGGAATAGAGACAGAATATAAGACTAAATCTATTTGCTGGCAATATTTTCATAATAGTAATAAGACATTCGGTTGTAATCATTGCTTTATTAAATGTATTACACTCAACATGAAAGTACATACATTTTAGCTGTTTTAATCACAATTATCCTTGTCATTGTTTGCTAAATTTTCAATTTAATTCTCCGTTTTTGTGCATCATAAATATGTTTTCATTGTGAATCATTTTATATCAAAACAAGCACTTTTACTTTGCAGTTCTGTCTAATATCATAATGAATATCTAATATTGCCCACCAGCTACTAAATAGTTGTTTTTTCCACTTTTTTTCCTCTATGTCAGCCCCTGCTTGACCAGACTAGATGCTCATTGGCCCCCAGGTCATTTGAGTTTGACACCCCTGACTCTGAGAGTAAGTGGTTGTTTGTCTCTGTGTGTTGACCCTGCAAGGACTGGCGACCTGTGTCCAGTGTGCACCCTCTGCCTTTTTGCCCTTCATTAGCTGGGATTTGCTCCAAAGGAGTATGAATGGATGGATGAAGGGATGCTACAATTGTTGGAATAATATTGACCCTTTCAGTATGGTGTCCATTTTGGGCCCTTAACCCCATATTATTCCTGTGAAATTAACCTAAAATGATTAAAAATGAAAATGTCCTGGACAGTTAAAACCAAACCGAACCGAACCGAAAACCACGACCAAAACAACCGAGGTACTTATTGAACTGTGGCCTAACTGTAATTATTGCATAATTTTAATATACAGATTGTGCAACACCTCTGTAGTGTTTTCAATACCACACTATCACTAAGACTACGGTCCATCTGTCCACTATCATGAGTGACTCATGAGTCACATGCAAAACACACCAAGGACAAAATCAAAAATGCCAGAATCCTCACTGCAGTGAAAAACGGTGACATTTTCAACAGAATTTCACATCGAAAGGAAGCGTGACAACATGACAAGACACTAACATTTACTTTAAACTTTGAAAATGACCTGTGAGGGTTTAGGCATATATTAGTTGTAATATTGAACTGTTATATGAATTTACTCAGTGATACACACAAATACGAACCTGGGAGCAACATCGTGGACACCACCTCAGCTTCCTCTAACATGTCAATGACACAGCGCTGGAAATCTTTACTGCTGTTGGACTGCAGGTAGCTGTAAAGACAGAAAACAAAGGTGAGGAGTGGGAAGAGGAAGTTACATGTTATGTTATCTTTGTGTGAATGGCCAAGTTAACACTTTAGGGTAAGAGCTAGAAAAGAAATGAGGTCATAAAAGTTAAAGAGTTGATATGGGCAGAGTGAAGCTTGCATTTGGTCACATACAATCTAAGAAGTGCGTCTGTCCGTACTCCGGTTTCCTCCGACATGCAGAGAATTGGACACTCCATAGGTGTGAACGGTTGTTTGTCTCTGTGTGTTTGCCCTGAGATGGACTGGCGACCTGTCCAGGGTGTAACGCCACCGTTCACCCTATGTCAACTGGGATTGGCTCATTATTATTGGCTCCGTGCCCCTCATGTGGAGGATAAAGTAGTGGACAATGAATGAATGCATGAATGCATGTATCTGTCTGTGAGGGCGGGAGGAGCTCAGGACAGAATCTACAAAAACAAACATCAAATACAGCTTGGGAGAGGGGCTTTATGTCTTTGACAGTCTTCACAACTATAAAAAGACACAAGTGTGTGTTTGTATATGTGTCACATGTTGGCACTGACTGTTTGGCGCTGCTTTACTTTTTGATGGAAATATTTCCCACTGGTAAAGATTAGCAGATGGCCCATCTGTCTCTGTCTCTCACACACACACACACACACAGACACACACACACACGCCATACTGACCTCATCCAGGAGATGTGGTCTTGCCAGAACTCATACATTATGTAACAGGACTTTCCCAGGAGCTTCTGAACGGACACGCTGACAGCAGGATGGAGAAGACAAGCAGAGCGGGGCAAGAAGAGGAAAGACAAAGACAAAGAGAGTCACGAGAAAAAGTTTGACTCTTTTGAGAGACACAAAGATGTAAGTTAGAACGTAGAGCAACAGCACCAGCAAGAATTAATTAAGTGGACTCATCAAGTATCAGGAGAGAGAAAGAAAAAAAAAATATAAAACAGCATGAATTCTGAGATTAAAGTCAGATTTTCTGAGAAAATCTGATTTTTTTTTTAAATATTCTTCCATACATACTGTATAAATCTGATACAATATCACGTGAACGTTGATGAGAAAACAATAATTTCCCCATTCATTCATTTAGTGATTCACTGCTGCCTCACGACTCAAGAAGCTGCCTCAGCAGCAGAGCCTGGCACAGTGGCCATGAGTTACACTATGGCTCTGTGTGAAATCAAGCACTCACTGCAGGTTGTCGGAGTGGACTGAAGTGGCGTCGACGTAGCTTTTCAGAACTTTGGGGAACTTGTCCGCATCTTCATCCGTCACAGACATCTGCCTCTGAACCAGCAGGATGTTCTTTTGGTGGCAAAACAAGACACAGAGAGGGGAAAAGAGATGAATGTGCGTGTATTTGGGAACCTTTTTTTTCTTCTTCAGAATTCTAGATATAAATAAGGAAATGACTAAAGAATATTAACCCTACATTTACATCATAATAACTGTGTTGGCCTAATCAAGGTCTTCGGAGTATATCAGAACACTCAGCTCCTCTCTCTTGGGGATTATGTCTTTTTTTCTGAAGGTTCTATTTTGGTAAGCTCGTTAAAAACGCTCAAAGAAATTGAGAGGGAGGTAAACTGTTTTTTATGTAAATCAGACACTGACTTTATTATTGCTGCAAAATGTTGGACTGAGACTGTGAGCCACTGAGTACAGTGCTGGTGATGAAATCGTGAAACCCGTGGGGACTTACAGACTTGTATGTGCTGGTCAGTGTGTCCTCCTTCAGTGGCTCCAATTTGGGACTCTAAAAAAAGAAGACACACTTTACACTCTCTGGACATAAAAGAACAAAATAGTCTGCATAGTCAGTATACAACATGAAAATGTTTTAATTGTAATGTTTAGCGTTTTATTTTCCCCGCCGTTGTGTGGATTTAATCTATTTCAAAGGCCAGTGCACAACACAGCTCCCACATAATAACACTCATTCAAAAACAGGAGCATGACAGAATGATGTGATTTAGTTAGTCACAAGGTAGTATAGGTTACAAATGTACTTTTAAAGATAACAACAAGAAAACATGTAACCCAGAAATTTGCAACCTTTTCCCCGGGGTGTGAATAACCTATGACGACACAACGTTACGAAGAGAGAAAAGCAGAAAATGTAATAACACAGAAGGAGCTTTCTGCCTTCAGGTGTGTGTGTGTGTGTGTGTGTGTGTGTATATATAAAGTCAACATAACCTTTGCGGCAGAAAACTCATACTGTTGTATTTGAGAAAGCAGAGAAAGGCGCGAGGAGTGTATGAGTGTGTAAGAGCGCACGAGTGCAGCGGTGGTGTGGTGGATGGATGATGTGCTGTGGAAATCCTGCCGGTTATGAATCGCTTTGATAGACCAATGTTTAGAATGGGAGGAAAAGTCGGAGAGAGACTAAATGTCAAACGATGAGAATCTCAGAATGAACAGGGGGGGGGAAAGAATGCGACGTGGCAGCAGAGTGTGAATGATTCTTATAGTTTATATAGTATATCTTATTTACATGACGCAAATACAACCAAAATCTAAATGATTAAATATGTAAAACGTGTCATATTAAGCACAGCTGATTGTAAAATGATTTTAAAATCAAAACAAGATTTTTTACTGTGAAAATATCACAGTAATTAAGAAATTCTGGGAATGGGAAATATCATCACAAATACTTTTATGAGATATTGGGTTATAGGTGTGAGCTCATATTGCCCACTTTTTTTTTCTAGACCGGCCCCCTCATTGACCCCCAGGTCATTTGAGTTTGACCCTAGAGGATGACATTAATCCATAAAGCATGACGCTGACCACTAGTTCCAGACCACTATACACATTAAAAAACACAACACCAGTGAAATCTGCACGTCTGTAATCATGTAATTGTATGAAAGTAGTTTTTTGTCTGCAGAGCTGTTTGTGCAGCCCACTCACGTTCCCCTCATTACTCTTCATCCCATTTCCCCAAAAACAAATACCAAATATTTCTTCTACCCTCTGCATAATTTGTCATGAGCCACTTAACATCTAAAATGTTTTTAAAACATGAAAATGCCCAATCAATTTAGCTGCCCCTTTATTAGATTAAGTCAATTACTTTCAGTTGATTCATATTCATAGAACTTTGTCGTTAAATGTTAAAGCTCTGTGGAGACGTTTGGAAGTTTTTGTTTCAAGGACTCAACTTCATTTGAAAATGTGGAACTATTGATTAGTGCATCTGTCAAAATTAAAGTTAAATGCCAACGGTACCACTATAAAATAATTGGGAAAACACAAACAGAAGGAGACGACCCGAATCGATCGAAAGCTCCCCCAGGAGCCAATGTGTTGCTAAGCTACTTTTTTCTTAAGACTTAAAGTGGACTTGCAAAAGTATCCGGGTTATTTGTATACATACTTAACCCTTTTTTTTGCTTATTTTAATCATAACAGGTCTGTGAGTACGTGCTTTTGCCCATTTTCGCAGAATAACGTTCAATATCTGGAAGTTATTTATAATGTTTTTAATGTTAAAATAGTGAATTAACATTTTAAAAGGAAGAAAAACAAAAAGAAATTTAGTTGTACATGAACACTGGACTTGTGTGTATTACATTTGAAATGTGAACAGTGTAAAACATATTTTAAATAAAACTTTTTTGTGTTTTTGTCTCAAAGTCCAAAAACATGATAGTCCAAAAATATGAAAACTATGTACAGGCAAAGACGCTGAGTCCGCAGTAACATTGTTAACCCTTTAACACCCAGGTTTCTAAAGACTGATAATGGCTGCAATGTTGTGAAATCATCAGAGATACAGTATGTGTCCAATATCTGTGAGTAACTGTGAGATGGGTGTGCTTTTCAAACATATCATGTTTCCTGAGTCATATATTGCTGTCCACAATTATCCATCCAAGAATCATTTCATACCTGACACTCCAGTTTATCCAGAAGTTGCTGCAGCCTGTTGATTTGGGAACACCACTTGTCTCCATCGTCCCCGCTAACGCCTGAGATAACACAACGCAAAATTACTGGAAATACACGAGTTAGATCACAGCGGAGCGTTTCAGCTTTGTGTTTCATCATTTCATGTTTTCTAGGGCAAGAAAAAAAGCATACGCAGGCTGATGTGGTGTGTTTTATTCTCTGTGAAAAAAAAAAAAAGGTACAAATTCTATTCTGTGATTACAAATGGGTTTCTCATTATAACCACATTCGACAAATAGCTGAATGTTGAAAGTTCTTCTTTTAAATCTTTTAATGAAAGCTCACTTTGAGAAGTTTAGTTTATCAGTACTGGTGATGGAAAAACTGAAACTCCACATGAAATACACTTCATTAGAAACATGTCAATAGGATCTTTGTAGCCGTGAAAAGCCTTTAGGGAATGTTTGCCATCTGCATGCTGCAATTATACGCACAACACAAGTGAGAGTGATGAGAATCACTGGTGTGTTGAACAATTGCCCAAATGTCTGATGTTTTCTCATTACTCACTTGTAAATGCTTTGGCATGAATACAAACCCATTCATACACACACTCTCTGACAAAGTTATGAGCTCATATCATATCATATCATCAATATGCCGTATTAATTCATTTTTCTTATATGCACTCTATTGCCTCGTGTGAGCTTTTCTTTCTTTTACTTCTTCTGTCTTTTATCCATTATTCTGTACAGCACTTTGGTCCACTGTGTTTGTTTTAAAGTGCTTTACAAATAAAGTTGGATTGGATTAGATCATTTCAAAATATAAGTGGTTGTTTTAATATGCAACAATAAAAAAAAAACATGTTCATGATGCAAAATTAATCTATTCATTTAAAAATAAAAACAGATAGAAATGACTCTTGATATTCTGCAATAAAAGACATTATTCAGACACTATTTCTGAAATGTAGTTATTTTGGGGAAAACTTTATAGCCAATAGTCCAGGCAAAATGCACATAGAACACAATGAGGATGGTGGATGGCACCAAAGCACATTAAGGGAAGTTTCAACTGGGGGCTCGTCCAGAATTGGTCCAGATCTGAACAGCCATGACGTGAACTAAGTGTTGTGTTAATTGCAAGATTTAGTAGGTGTAAATGGTCCTATTGTTATATTTTGAGCACCCAATTTGTCAATTTCGAGTGTCCAATGTGGGAGGAAATTGGAGAACCTGGAAAAAACCCACGCACACACGGGGAGAACATGCAAACTCCATGCAGAAAGGCCCTTGTTCCAACCCACTGCCACGTGCACTGCCCTCTAGTGAAAATGCACATACAGTATCTCTTTCCATAAAGGCAAGATAGATGAGCCTCAACACTAACTGTGTCATAAAAAAAGCTTCTTCATTGTACAGGAGGACAATCCCTGAAGCGCCCATAAAGAATATATATATATATATACATATATATATATATATATATATATATATATATATATAGATATATATTCCTTCATCTGCAGCTTTTTAAAATTCAAATTAAAAGCGTTAATATGCGTTAATAACTTCACTTACTTGTGGTCAAAATGCCAGGACGGGGATCTGATGGGGACATGCACAGATTGTTATGGATCCTCCGACCACATCGCCTGCCGTTCCTCTGTACTGCTGTCAACTCGGGTGCCTTTACCTCTCTCCTGCCATGACAGCGTTTAATACCCAGGGGAGACAAACGTTAGAGAGAAAGACAGCAACTGTCAAAGACGTGAGGGGGGAAAGGGAAGGAAAGACATATGGAGAGAAGGTTTGACACATACAGGGAGTCACACGGGGAATGGAGAAGAAGGACGTGGATTAATCTAAGGTGGGAGCGGCAACAGAGTGCTGGGAGTGAAGAAAGGACGGATGCATTAATAATTGATTCACATCAGAAACTGAGATAGGTTCATGTCTGATGCGAGAGAGACAGCGAGAGAGAAAACGAGAAGCCGTGAGAGAGAGAGAGAGAGGACCTAGAAATAAACACAGTGTCCAGAAGGAAGGTGAAAAGACTTTGTCAAGGGCCTCATACACACCAGTGCTTATTAACGCTCTGCTTACACACTCAAATATTCACACACACACTTGATGTCCTGCCCTTCACACTGGCAAATACTTTTTCCGTCTATGTTTGTATAACTGAGATGTGTTTGCCTGTGTCTCTGTGTGTGTGTGTGTGTGTGTGCGGCATCACACTGTTACTGCACAGGGAGCGCATTGCTGGGAGGTTCTCACGCTGAGAACAGCCTGGAACCCAAAGGCCACCGCAACAGCCACAAATCCACTGCAGGGAGGCAAAGCCGAGAGAAGTAGCTATTTGATGCAAACTCAATATACGTCTATTTCTACTCCACCCAAGTCTCACACACTCTTCCTTCCTCCTTCCTCCTTCCTCCTTCCAGTCTATGCAGGTTTGAGCAATCTATTATTATTGCTGTTATTGTTATTCACCGCCGTACAGACGTTCCTGCGCCATCATCTTTCTTTGCTTTCTTCCTTTCTCCGTGACTCATTCGTTCTGTATTTCAGTGACAACCTTATCATCTTTGCTCCCTCCCCAGTCCCCTTTCAATAATTCACCTTGACTATAATCGCTCCATTATTTTCAATAATGCCAGAGTGGCACTGGGGGGGAGCGAGGAGAACAAGGTGAGCGCCGCTGAGCCCTGACACACACACACACACACACACACACAGTGTAACAGGCAAACCAACTGCAAGTCAACAAACAGTAACAAACTGATCAGACCAGATTAGCCGATCCTTGTGGTTTACGGTCAATTTAGAAGTGTTTGAGATGATTTCAGTGCATAGATTGTTGATAAGGTTCTATGTTCTATTGTAGCAATTTCAATGAACAACATAGAGTACAGTATATTTAGTTTTTGCTTTGATGGTTTTGACTATTTCGGGTTTAATGAGACGTCGCCAGGTGGCAGCTCGGTCCATCAGTCTTACAACCTCACATCTCCTGAAATGAGCTTGTATCTTCTTCACAGAATCAAATGGAAAGTCACCATGATGACAAAGCATAACGATTAACATCATCTCAAACCTACTTATTTTCAAGATAAAGCAACTAAAACACTTGCATATGTACAGTAAGTGTTTGTAATATGTGATGAAGATATAAAAGCTTGTGATTAAGGTTCTGGAAAGATCATCAGACTATAGTAAGATGAAGTGGACTCTTTTAAATCACTTCACTTAAAACCATTTATACAGACTTGCCCTCATGTGATGTTTTAGTGTTTTTCAATTATTATTATTATTATTATTACTCATCCATTTTGCTGTTGTTGTTGTGATTGTTATGTATAAAGTCACTCACAGTACAGACAGTGTGATACTGTCTGTACTAACTGACGATACTAACTGTTCAGGGCTGCTCTGCTCTTCTACAGCCTCCATGGCACACTGCAGTGACCGCTGCAGAGAGTGGAGCTGACTGGACGTCTCTCTGAGCATGAACCTGGTGACGAACTGGCCCAACACACTGGAACCCTGGTACTCCTGACGGAGAGAGAGAGATAGGGAGAGGGAGAGAGAGGGAGAGAGAGCGAGAGAGGGAGAGAGTAGTCAATGGTAAACAAACACAAGGTCAAGAAATAAACACAGTGTCCAGAAGAAAGGTTAAAACACTTCCAGTGCTTATGAACTCTCTGCTGCTTACACAATCAAATCTCCACACACACAAACACACACACAGTTAACCTCATAAAGGGCTTGATGTCTTGTCCTTGACACTGGCAAACAGCTTTTGTGTGTGTGTACTTCTTTTCTGACATTAACGCTGACCTCGTCAGGGCCAGTAAACCTCGTAGCGACAGAAACCTGGTCCTAATGAGGCATAGAGTTTAGGGCCAAGAGTTGAGCTGTAGTCAGGTTAAAGTTAGTGACACGGTTTTAACCCACATTAACCCACATTACAAAGAAGTTTAGAGCATTAGAAGATTTTTTTATATGTAGCCACCACTGAGAATGCATCAGGATACTCAGCCCAGATCACTCTGTGACAAACTACCGCAGCCCAATCGAGACTGTACAATCCTTTATGTAGTGCCGGAGCAGAGGAGCAAGGTGATCTAATTAAGACAGGGTGCATTATTATTCAGGACACATCTCACATCAAGTTTAAAAAAACGGAGGAAAAAAAAGA
This sequence comes from Solea senegalensis, assembly GCF_019176455.1. Lineage (NCBI taxonomy): Eukaryota > Metazoa > Chordata > Actinopteri > Pleuronectiformes > Soleidae > Solea > Solea senegalensis. The sequence goes on along the minus strand of NC_058024.1, from coordinate 20,231,316 downwards.
AGAGGAAAACATTGCTCTTCTATTAAAATTCAAATCCCTCATTCAAGGTTGTTATTTCAGCTAGTTAAATAAAATGTGAGGCTGTGAAGACTGTTTGCAGAAGAAACCTTGAGGATAATGATAAACACAAGGAATAGCAGATGAACGTGGGACTGCAGAGAGGACAACTATGTTCACAGAAGATTAAAGAAAAATAACATTTAATGATGTTTCAAACTGTGACCGGTGTTGACTTGTCTTCTAAGACTATAGTCCACTAAAAAGGAGAGTGTGGAAATGAATGATACCAACATCATACATCATAAATGTTTCCTTTATCGTGCATCGTTTTCTGCCTGTCTGTGCAATCATGTATACATTCTGTATACGTTGTGTTTATTCTTTTCATTTTACTTCATTCCACACATTTTGTATTGTCAGTGTTACAATTCCCAGCCTATAGAGCTGGTGTAATGCAGCAAATATCCCTATAATAAGACTAATACAGTTAGCTGTAGAAAACACTAAAACTTGCTCATTTTCCCACAGTGTCAATACACTTCGTAATCTCACAATTTAAACGATTGTATAAAAAAAGAAATTATTTTCTTTTGGGCCATAATTGCCAAAATATTTCACCCAAATGCATCTTCTTTTTCATGACGGCAGAAAATATAACCTCCTCGGCAGATGTAATAAAGTCAATGCTATCATCTTATCTTGTTTGCTTTGGTTCTTCTGTTTGCTCATCGGTTTAGGAGACGTTGGTGTAGCAGTGGCTCCATCTGCGCACGCCCCATGTTTTCTTTCACACTGTGCACTTATCAAATCACACCAAATCCAGTTTCATTGTTAAGTATAGCGGGATGATCACAACATGCATTATCTCCAGGCACTCCACATATAATAAGGTGGAAACCTTTCACTTTATAGATTGAAAGAGAAGCCCGGCAGTTCATAGCATCTGGCAACAGTGGAGAGGAAAGAAATCTCTGGCACAATCCGACTCTGAGACGTGCAGCCATCTTGCAGCCCTTTGTGCGTGTGTGTATTTGTGTGTGTGTGTGTGTGTGTGTGTGTTCACTTACCTCTTTAGTTTTATCCATTGCCTTTAAAATGGCAACATTCAGACTCTCCAGAGCTGAAAGGACGTTGAGATACTCCCCCAGGTGCTGAGCAAAATAATCTGACAGTGAACAGGAAACAAGTCAGAGTCACTGAAATGTTACAGCAATTTTACATGCCTGAATGCTGATCACATTCAAAGCCTACCATGCCATTAAAATGACACTGTTATTTTAACAGGCAGCCTGTGGCCAAGTGGAAAGGGAACTTGACTTGTAACCAGAGGGTCGCCGGTTCAAATCCCCACCTGGCCAAAAAGGGCTGGGGTACCCCTGAGCAAGGTACCCAACCCCCAATGCTCCCCGGGCGCCACTCAGTGTGGCAGCCCACTGCTCCTAATTCAAGGATGGGTCAAATGCAGAGGAATACTTTCCCTAAGGGGATTAATAAAAACTTTAATTATATTTTAATAATCTAGTGTTAAAACAGTAGCTCATTAATGTCTGCATGCAGTTAGGATACTCAGTACAAATAAATACTATTAAAAAATCCCAGATACACTTATTTATGTTGCAAATGAAGTCATCTGCACAAGTGGGAAAATTTAAAAAAATAGATATATTTGTTTAGGTTAAATTTAATCACAGAAACAGCTTGGGAAAACAGGATTTATAAGACTTCAAACTTGTTATTTAAAAAGTATGAAACCGGCAGCAACTGTACTTAAGGTTAATGGATCTCCTTTTACCGAGATTGAAGTTCCCCGACTACAAAACCTGAGATAAGTGGAACTTTCTTTCGTGAAAAACAGTCGCCGTGTTTTGACAGCAGATGGAAAAGTTACCATTCCCTTTAAATAAATGATGCATGAGCTTTATTCTGGGTACGACTGGTATTTACAGGTCTCAGCTCTATTTCTCTTCATTTTTATTTAGGTCATCTGACAGACACGTACATTTTTAAAGATGGTAAAAAATATGGGTCAGTAGACAGATTTTCTTGTCATATTTACAGATTACAAGATTGAAAGCTGCAAGCTGCAGACTATAGACTACCACACAATATAGACGAATACAGGACAGAATGTGTTGGTTGTTTGCTCTAATGCCACTCTAACACTTGCAGAGCAGCATGTTCGCTTATAGCACAAAGATGGGGACACAGCAGCCTAACACTGCCACACAATAACCACTATCATCTGTATCTGTCAGCATGTCTAAGGTCCTGTCCACACGGAAACACTGTACTGTTTCAGGAAACGTCTTCACCCACACTAGACCCACCCAAAATGACTGGGAACACTGTAATACAAATAGTCATTCCGTATGTGGCGCTGTAGCGCTGCTATGGAAACACACCAAAACAAGAGAAGAAGACGCACATGCCCATAAAGCTTTATTTGAAATAAAAATTATTTTCGTAATCAATTGACCTGTCGATTATTTTCATGATTAATTGAGTAATCATTTAGTCCATGAAATGCTAAAAAAAAGTTTGATCAGTGGAAATGATGATGTTCTCGAATGTCTTGTTTTGTCCACAAACCAAAATGATTCACTTTTCACAATACAATGATTTCTGTGTTATATGGAGAAAAGAAATGACGTATTTTATAAACTGAAACAATCAGAAATCTTGTTTTAATGATGAAAAAAGCTTCAAACTGATCAAACAAAAACACCAGAGGACAAAGGAAAGACAAAATATTAGTTTGACGACATGAAAACACAAGGCTGGTGTTTTGAAAATTCCCACCCTGAGACCCATTTTTCCAAAAACAGCGTTCCATCACTCCAACAATGCTGTTTCTGTGTGGATAAAACGCTGACACGATAAAACCCTTCACTGGAAAATAAACTTTCCTTTCCTTTTTTTCTTTTCCTGACGCATTTTAATGTCCCGATATATATATTTTTAGTCAAGGTTCAGTTTTATTATTCATTGTGCAATAGAATCTAAAATGTGGTCGAGCATTACCATGGACATGGATGAGAACTTAAAGATACACATTATGGATCCAAAAAGTGGTATTGGATTGATCCTCAGCTCCCTGTGTGAGAAAGACACACTTAACCCCAATATTGCCTGATATCCTGCCACTGTGTATTCTAGTGGAAAAGAGGTTGCCTTAGAATAGGAATATCTATGCCAAATCAAAAATTGGGAGCAGCCGAAGGGGGAAAAAAAAGGTACTGTGACACATTAATATAAATCATTAAACAAAAAAAACTCTCCCACCAACCTGAAAGCTTGCCAGTGTCCATATTGCTGCAGGAAAGAGAACAAGGGAAGATAAAGGGGCTAAAATGCCTTGATGATGTATAATAAAGAAATTCAAAGACATGATACAATATTTCTGGACATTTGCACGTTAATGTCAATGCTGTGAAAACATTGTGTCGTGGCAGAAATTCAAATGATGGACGCTGAAATATTCTTTATGTTGTGTTATTTATTCATTGATTTTATACTTATATTTATTTATTTACAGTAGTGGTAAATAGACTCACACATCAAGAAAAGACTTTAACGAGATGACACCGGTTTATGCTCAAAGTGCTCAGAGTGATTACAAAAAGTCTGTGTCACACGAGAGATCCAAAAGCTATTAAAGAACTACCAACACATTATAAACATAAATATATATTGTAGTTGTGTTTACATTGGTTTATTTATGCTGGTAAGCTCTATTTTATGACCCTATATAGTGGTTTCTATGATCTGTCGCGTTAAAATATCTTACTTATGTGTACAATAGAAATAATAAGACAATTGGCTTCAAAAAAAAAATGTAAACATTTCACAAACAACTTCAGGGAGCTTTCTTTAACTCTCTGTGGCTGCTGTGAGTTACCCTTCCTCTACAGACCAGTGATTTCAGCAGCTTTTCCCTGAGGCTGATTTCTTCACTTGCAATTTCCGAGGAGTAAGTTTTGAAGTGGCTGCTGTAGTCAACAGTGCTTTATGTCCAAAGAAAGTGGGTAAACATTAATTCAGCCTGCTTGAGTGGGGGGTGAAGGGCTTATTTTTTACTGATGAACTCCCTTCAGCTGTGAAGCATTTACCCTGTAAATTACTACTACTTTGAAGGAACACATTCCCTGTGCCTTTAAACTGAAAACACTTGCTGCTCAGTATTTTGTATGCTGGTGTGAGTACAAAAGGCACAGGTTTAGTACTGTTGCCAAGTAGTTTTACTACAGCACTGGAAGGAAAAAAAACATGCTAATGTGATAAATAAAAGCAAACAAAAATGACCTACTTATTTTGTCGGCCGTCTATGGAGTAGAAAAGCTCCTGCAGCTCCTCCGTGGTCAGGATTCCATCCGCAAAGTAGGCATTGAACTCTTCAAATGACAGTTTGCCATCATCTGAAACACAGATGAAGATTACTAAGATTACGTCAGATTACACTCCCCAAAACATGCTGGGGGTTTTCATCTATTTCACTCTAAATTGTACAATAATTGACAAAATGGACATTGTGCTGTATTGATGAAGGCCTGAAACCACGATTAAGACCATAAACTCCTTAGGAGTGAATCAAATAAGAATTGGGGTTATTTTACTAGCAGATTTACAAGTGCATCCTTTTCCTGATGGCCACGCTCGCTTCACCTGCAGATCCTGTGACTATGTCTATTTTCAAGCATGTACCCTTTGCATAGATCATGACAAAAAATGTGTTACGTCCTCATCCACAGCAAACCTTCTGCAGAAAGAGTTGACAAATAAAAATGGATGATAGCACATAATGTCAGCAGGCTGTCATATTTCTCTGGTTAGCTATGAGTACAGCTCGTTATGACAGACAATGCTCAGAAAAAACAAAAAAAACAAATCAATGGCAGAAGATAAACAGCTTGGTTGTCCTCAGTGAAGAAGTGCTTCTTTGTGAGCCAACTATCAATCTGTCTGCTGGCCATTCCACAGAGAGACCAGCAGTTATTCTTCCACAGAGAAAGTGATGATAGTTGTTTTAAACCCCAGCGAGAGTCCAGACCAACAGATTTGATTTATGTGGAGAACACTGTGTGTCATAACAGACTCAGGTCGTCACGCGTATGTTGGTCGGAGTTGGTTTTCAGTGACTGTATGACAGATCAAAATGAACAAATGGACAGGTGGACACATACGCATAATGACAATAAAAAAATCAAACATGATTGACACAACTACCTCAATTTCAAATGTTTATTTCCTGTTTAAAATATGTGCATGCAAAACGTAACATTTGGATGTTTATGGGTAACTTGAGAATAGAGAACAACACACTTCTGCACTTTTGCACAGACAGTTTCCCATAACTTGCACATGCTGGTAATGTTACAGCATTACTATAGCAGCATTGTTGCAGTATTACTGTGATATAGCAACATTTCAGTACTGTGTGCCACATTAATCTGGCCTGAGACGAGAAAATCAGTCAAAAATGTCAGTGTCCTCATATTTAACTGTCCGAATCCGAATGCAGTCAGTGGCAGAATCAAGAGTCCAAGTCATCATCATGTTGAGCCCGTCCTGGACTCGAATACTTGACTTATTTTTATTCACAATTATGTGAACTTCCAACAGTTACACAATAGGAGCTGTCACTCTTTTGTCATTCAACCCTGACTGTAAATCCTTTGTCTTTTGGCTCCATGTACCAACAGAGTCATCTGCCCAATGACTGACCCTGTCTTTAACATGACAAGGTAAACTGAGAGCAGCTTAATATGCCACAGAGATCTAGACGGCTGACTCAGCATGGCTGAAAAATCAAGGGTGAGCTTGAAGACCATCTGTTCAGCTGGAGCCTCTTTGGCACTGTTTGTAATTACCTCTGGCCTGAATGCATAATATGCTGTCAATATGCATATTACACAACATATCTCTTTGCATGTGTAATATGCAATAGACAACTCCTAGCACTCGCTACTTTAAAAGTCTCTCTATCTGCTTTCCCCTGTCACTTGTTATTTGGTATCGTGAATACAAAAAAGTGTACTGCCACAGAAACAAACACGCAAATTAAAAAAAATGAATAAATACGTTTTCCTTGACACATTTGTACCTCAGAGTAGTTCATCGGCATTTCCCCACCACCACAAGTATGGCCCACTGGTATGCAGAGCTACATAAAATCCTTTGGATAAGCACTATTCACTATTTACTTTCTTGTTTAAATAAATGTGCATGTTTCAGCAGAGGCTGTCACAGCGAGAATTATTCCCCTCCTACAGTGAAGGCCATTTCATTTTGGCACAGGTTTTATATGAGATATTTTTCAGAAAGCTACACTTATGCATTCGGTAACATTTAACTTGCAATGCTAAACCACTCGCCACACAGCTATGTCTCTTTTCACAGTGTTGTATTGAATTAATGTGTTTGGACAGCTTCCTATATTTTGGGAGCAAAGTGAAACAGGCAGCATTTATGCTCTGAGGTGACACTTTGGACCGATGATGAGCACTGGCAGTCTCCACTTTGACACTTCTGGGTTAAACATCAGGCAAACAGAGTGACCTCCAAAAATACAGCCCTCAGCTTGGCCTCAAAGAAAAACTATTTTTATATTCTATCATTATGCAAACCATGGGAACAATTACATTGTACACAGAAATGAATCTGTGATCTTGTCAAATGATTTCATATGTGTCATATCAGTAAATCATAATTCATACCAAGAGGAAGAGGAGCTGGTGGCAGCAGCAGCAGCAGCAGGAGCAGCAGTGTGTAACATAGCAACACATCCACTGTGCAGCAGACCACAGTTCAAGACCAAACGTCTGTGTTTTTATGGAGAGGAGGCTGACGATCTGAGGAAAAATCATCCTTTTCAGAGCCCTAACCAGGTGCCTTTTGTTCCCAAACCGAACCACAATTAGCTCTCTCTCACACACACACACACACACACATGTATAATCGTATAATATGATCATGGCGACTCAGTTGTGGCCCCTGTGATTTATGATGGAAAGAAAAGCCTGAGTAGATTTTTCTTACTCTGCATTCTGGGGATTGTGTGAGCCACTGATTATTTATTAAATGTGTTAAATAAACTGAAATAGTACATTTCTGCCTGAATCTGCAGGGAGTTAAAATAAAGTCACAACATCATTATCACTACTATGCTCTTTGTTAGTTACATCAAGGTCTGGATAAAGCTGTGTGCTTTGATTAAATCCATATTAGCCGAGAGTTAGGTTTGTTTCCACATATGAATTTGTTTAAAAAGACACTAGGTATAGGTATATTTTGTAAAAAAAAAACGAAAACAAACAGAATTGTGTGCATTTGTCTTACATCAAGTCAAACATCAATCATGCTTTTAGACTCAAATATCCTGAAGGGATGATGATGACGATGACAGATGGCATCGAAAGCATCAGAAGGGAGGATTATGTGTTTGTTATTTTGAAGTCTTGTGCTTTTCAGTGTCTTCTCATTTCCACTTTCCTTCCTCTCTCTCACTTTTCATGACTTGGCAGATCATTTGCTGTGGGGGATCTGCTGTCATGTGGATCCTTCCCCTCCCCTTAGCTACCCCTTAGCTACCGAGTCTTCACAGTCTCATCTGAACCGTCATTCTTCACCAGGTCACCGACCACCATCTCCACCAGGGTCTGGACTTGTTTTCATTCTGCTGCTGCTCTAAAAGCAGAAGCGCTCAGCTTTGATTTCCTCCCCGAACATGTCCAAGCGCCAAAGACTAAATTAAGACTAGGTACCTTTTCGATTTACACTATTTTAAGAACGTCCAGCATACGTCTAAGAACCTCAGTGACAAATGATTATTTGTTACTGTTGTTTTTGTTCACTTTATTTATTCTGCACTGATTTGTTTGCATCACTTGAGATTCTCAGCTTCCTGACGCAAACCTGCTGGTTACAATTTAAACAGTTCCTCATAACCATTAAATTCTCCAATGTACACATTTAGACCTATATTGTATCCATAACTTATGAAGCACTGTTACTCTCATGTTATTGTGAAGGACAGGATGTGATATAACAGCAGCCATTGCTGGAAGATGAGACGACAATGAGCAGCCTGGTGAATAAATGCTGTTTCACTGGATTTAAGAGTAACCGATATTTGAAATTAAATTTTAAAAAGACTAAAAACTGAACTGACTTATTACTATTTGTTCATATTTCTATATATACACAGCTTGTGACACAATACAGAAAGACATAAATACTTTGAGACTACATGGAGACAAAGAGTCCATGTAATATCCTCCACTTAGACTGAACAGCTAAGATCAAAAACCGGCATGTTTAAATCTGACATTTTTCGCAGAGACAAAAAAATGTTTCCAAAACAAACCAAAGGCAGTCCGAACAGGTTGTGCTCCGTTGATCAGTGTAAACAAGAGCCACATGAGCAAGTGGGGAAATAGGGCACAAAGTAGGCCACACTCTTATCTCTCAAAAGGTCTGTCCCGTTGCGGCTTCTCCTACAGTAAGTGGTTTATAAATTCCCACAAATGCATCACAGCATCAAAAGCGTCTACTACTACCGAGTTCGGCCTATAAAATCCCGTGTAGTACCGTATACTCAAATCTTTGTACAATTCCGGTACTGTGAGTATCGATGCACTGCTTGGAAAGTGTTCCACTGGGCCATCTGTGAGAATGCCTGTGATATACCGTAAGCTTCCATGATCCTAATTTAAACCTTCATGCTGCTTTTATACCACATGCCATACTTCATCTCCTTTCTCACTAATGGTTTGAAACTGGCAGGTATTCCTTACTCAGTTTCGGTTGAGGTTGTCAGGTAAGACGGCGGTTCATTAAAGAAGAACACTTAGAGATGAAATCATCTCTCCAGCTTTCACTCAAGAACGTGTCCTGATGCAGAAGACAAATATTTTCCAGGAAAATATGGAGTTGTTGCAATTTAATATTATATTGTCATTTTGACAATATAAAGCTGCTGCTTATACCGAGAGAAGTTTAAACAAGAGTATTGGTGTGTGACCATTCTGCCAATTAAGTTACGGTCTGAGTTATGTAAGCTGTCTAATTATTCTTGGGTTTTCATGCACACTGGTAATGGTGAGACTTTGACCATTAAAAAAGCGGAATATGCCAGCACTACTAAACCTGAATAGACTTGTTTTTTCAATTATCTAAACCTTTTTCTTTTTACCTTTTACCAGAGCTGTCCACAATGTTATCAATGTTTGAGAGATGCAAAAACACTGCAATAGAGTTACAAACTTTTGGGTTTAAATTTTTTATGGTAAAGGTTTTTTGGAGATATATTTGAGAAGTCCAGGGGTTTATCCTGCCCCTCACGCCACAAATAAACACGAGTTTGTTGACTGGCCTATATACAGTGTGCGATATGAAGTGCGGTGGATGTAGCGCAGTCTATTTTCTTTGCATTTGTCTTTTATATAAACACTTCTTCTCCATGTTCCAGTGCAGTGATGACAGCCACCCCAGCTGAGCTCATTACAATAAAATAAAACTACAACAGTGAATATATATGGGGCTGGAATCCAAAGAACAATTCAACACGTACTGTGCAACACACTTGATCATGAATAGTAAGTGCTTCTGAGAAGTAATTGCTGTTTTGACACATGCTGATTACAGGCCTGGCTGTAAATGCAGCAATGCCCCAGTGATGAAGCTTTCTTCCTGATTTGTTCGGGCAACTCATTTCAACCTAGAAATAAATAAGACTTCTTCATCCATAGCCACAGAACCAAGGTAGTTTTGATAACAGCAAGAAGATTTAAATGTACAATATGTCAAATGTGAAAATAAAGAAGTGAAAAGATAAGTGGAAAGGATAGAGTTGGTCTGTTTTTTTTTTCATTTATGATGACAGCTTTCTCCATTAAGTAAATTATTATGAACAAAAGCAGACAGAACCAGCAGCACTGTCTCTACCACGAGTGTTCCTATAACAATAAGCCCCGGAGCCCGAATGAAGGGAAAGTGAGCACTAGAAAAGTAACTTCATCACAGTACAACCCCCAGTTGTATGAGTTTCTTTCATGTCAAACAATCTTTACAACATGGCCATGATTCAGCATCTTAACCCATAAGAATGTGAACTGCAGCCAGGCTCCTATTGGTTGCTGTCATTCACTCTGGTGTCCATTTATATGTGTTGTGCTTCTTCATCTAGTTTAAACAGGAACACCATTTACAAAGTTGACATCATGTGGTCAATTGGGACAAGAGGACATAGAACTAGAGAAAATGTTTACTGACACTGGAAATGAAGTGAAAGGTTTACTTATTTCCTGTCTTTTTACAATCAGTGGAGTCAATATACTCTTGATTTAAGGTTGGCCTCAATGAGCAGACTGGAAGATTCTGTCCACGGTCTTCAATGAGCTGAGATATTTATAAAAGGAGCTTCACTTTAGAGAAATGTATGCCAGTCTCTCACAGTTTTCATATGAGTAACAGCTACTGTAGCCGAGTAATGTGAGGACAAGCATGCGATGTGACACATTAGTCATCACTGAACACGTTACGAACTGTTTACTCACCGTTTTTGTCTGCTCGGCGGAAAATCTTTAGGAAAAAAAAAAAGAAAGAAAAGGGAAGACATGGTTATTAAAGTAGTTATGCATCACTGAGTGTGAACAGTGAGAAGTTTGAGCATCATATGGTGTCAGCCAACTTTGTTTTCACATGCAATACATGAGGTTTAGGTTATTTGATGGGCTTCAATTATGGTTCCACATTTCTTTAATGCACATTTAAATATATATTTCATGCATCTATTTCCGTATTTCAAGTTATCAACCTTGTAGATGGACATTTAGCGACAGCATTGCTCGCATGAGTGAAACAAAGCAACTTATCTTACATTTCACAGATACACTGTTATGAAAAACAATCTGTTCTAATTTATCGATGTCATTCCACGACCCACCCCCCCAGTCTACGGTCTTTATAGGTCAGGACTGACATGCTCGTCATTTTTGACCTACAGGTTATAAATAACAGCAGACCCTGAGTCTCACCTTTCCATAGGTTAACGAGCACTTCTGCCCTTTGCCTGTCCACCTCTCTGTCACTACATCTTCACTCCTGATATCAGTGCTCGGCTCTTCCACAGTCCCGTCCTTTTTCATTTGTGGCATGGTTTGAAAACTGAATTCTAGCGGACAAGTATGAACTTGGTTAACACTCATTCGCAATGTTATTAGTGTGAATCAACTCTGTGACCCCTAGGACCGTGCACATCTTAATGAAGGTGCAGGCCTGTAGCAGACTGTACTGACTGCACGTTCTACCTTCTCTATACTTCAACTGTAGTCATTAATATACTGATTTTATGCCACACTGACTTTTGACAGTAGAAAGTCAAGTTACTTTGGAATTTGGAACAGTTTGTATGGTTTGCACAGCAAAAAGTTTCTTGGGTCGAATCCTCCATCCTCCTTTTCTCTAGACACTCCTGCTTCCTCCCACAGTCCAAAGAAGAGCACATTGGGTTTAAGTTCATTCAAGACCAAATTCCCTGTAGGGGTGTACTGTGAATCTGTGAATGTGAACGTGAATGATTAATTTTCTCTCTGTGCGGGCTGGGTGTGCCCACCCTCTCTCCAGTGGCATTGGCTGCGTATATAAAAATGGATGTAGCAAGAAGCCATAAGATGTCCAGTTCAACCAGCACCACGTCAGGTTTTCATTCATTCATCTTCTACCGCTTTATCTTCCACATGAGGGTCGTGGGGGGCGCTGGTGCCAATCGCAGCTGACATAGGGCGAACAACAAACAACCATCCACACTGACACTCACACCTATTTAGAGTGTCCAATTTGACAAATCTGCATGTTTCTGGACATCACCTGCAACCAGACACTTACTTGACAATATTACCTGTCAGTCGCTCTAACACCATCATAATGATGTGTTTTTAACACTTGGCTGTAAACGACTGAGTAAATATCCCTCAGATAAAGGGCACTACATTTGCCAGTTGACTGAGGTAAATTTAAAACCACTTAACACTAACTGTGGCTCCACCACAGTCAAGACTCAAAGGCAAACTCCTGTTTGGGATATTTGGATTACATAAAAAGCTCATTTATGATGGCAAGGCATTCGGACAACTATATGAATCTGAAAATGACTTTGTATCTCTCTGTTAAGCTTTTGCATAAACACATCAGCAGTCTTTCGCTTTCCCCTGTGCCACTGTTTACCCATCTAGGCAAGTACATTATCTCTCCTGTTTGATTCAGCAGAGTGGAAGCAGTACTGTTAAACTTTGTTTGTTTGTTGTTCGCCTGAGTCTTTGAGCTCACCAGTGTCAACAAATGATAATGCACAATTTACTGCAAGCCCAGAAAAGGTCAGAGCTGCTTCCCAGAGAGCTACTCCTCTGATGTCACAGTGGCAGGTGTTAGGACAGTGGGTTCTCTCAGACTGTGCTCACACACTGTGAAAAAGAAAAGCTGTGCCCAATTACGGCACCCTGCTCACATTTTGCTTCTATATTTTAGGTTTTTTTCTATTTGTTTATTTTCTATTTCCTTCCATCTCCAGCTTCAGAGTGCGGACAGCGATGAGAGGACAAAAGGCGGTCCATCACAGGGCCACATTGAGACAAATAACCCTTCACTCTCACGGTCAATTTGCCTAATCCCAAAATCTGCATGTTTTTGGACTGTGGGAGGAAAGTGGATAACTCGGAGAAAACCCATGCACACAAGGGGAGAACATGCAAACTCTGAGGTCACAAAGCCAGGTCGTTTTGCTGCAAAGGCAAGAGTGCTAACCACTACATCAACCGTGTGGCCCGTCCTCCATTTTCATGAAATAGAAGTCATTGATTTAACCATTGACTAGCACATAAACAAAGTACAGCAGCACCAAACATTGTTTAGTAGTTATGACTGCCTTCTTACTGATTCATCAACAACAACAAAAAAAAGATGACAGACTTCATCATCATCTCTTTCACACACATACGCACTTATATATCCCTGGAGGTTATATGAGTAATTATCCATGTGTCATACACTGTCTTGTCCTGGGTTAACAGGCTGATGATGTGTCCATTTGAGCTCTAACTAAGTGACAGCTAGCTGTGTACTCTGTCACTAACACACAGAACACAGACAGCCTCGTCTAAACAAAGACACACTCACATTGTGTTGGCACAACACACACACACACTGTCCCTGAAAAGAGTACAGCACCAAAGCCTCCGCATTTCATCTTTTGTGTTGTTCCAGCTGAAGCAGACTCACAGCCACACTCTACTTGATGTTTGCATAGTCTGTGTTCCTTGCTCTCAATTGTAATTACTGTATTTACTGAATGTCTAAAACAGCCTGTGTAGGAAAATAATGACACTGGGAAATTAAGAAAATGCTCATAACTGCCATGCTGTCTTCACTTTGATTACTTGTCTTCTTTCATAGTCACTATTTATTTTTGTCTTTCCACTTTGGTCTGGTGAACGGGGCAACATTGTGCAGAAAATGGAAATCTTATTCCCGCCTGTAGGATGCCCAATTATTCACACTGACAGATTTTGACTTGCGAATTCTAATTTAGCATTGAAGGCACGTTGAAGTTGTCTTATTTGCAATGGCATTTTCCCACAGCACCCACACAGTTAAGTCAACTGGTCGGCTAAAAATATGCAGCAATATATTTTGAGCCTGAAGCAAAAGTTGTAAAGCGGATTCATTTTTTTAGAGATAATGGCCTTTGGGTGTGCTTTATTATTGCAGTGGTACACATTTCTTTATAGTGTAGTAGAGAAAACACACATGTACAGTATTTGTACAGGATCCATAGTGCTGCATTCCCTGGTCCTTAACCATTACAAATAAATACCTAACCCTAGCATAAACCTAATTCTAACCCCCAAAATGCCATTTAAAGTTGTGAGGGCCAGCCAAAATGTCCTCACTTCCCCAAATGTCCTTGCTTCCTATGGTTTATACATTGCTTTGGTCCTCACAAAGACATACAAACAAGTACACACACCGAGGTTTAGCCAATAAATAACAATTGCCTATAATCTAGGCCTGAGCATTTTAATCATTTTCAAATGAAACATTACATTTTAAATCTATTACCCAGTAAATATTGAACTGAGCCTTCATTTATTCAAATGCAATACCTGTCAGAAAAATTGCAATTGAGTATTTTCTCCAATTGTTCACTTCAGTCCAACATTAAACCTGAGTTAAATGTAATAACCCAAACTGATTAACTCTCACTTCAGATTTAGGTCCCCACAAAATGAATGAATAAACAACAGAGAGAGAGAGAGAGAAATAGAGAGAGAACATAGACTCACATCATGAAAGAGAGTCAACCCTTGTCCATGGCTGTGCATCGGCGGCGGCGGCGGCAGCTGCTGCTGAGCCCGGAGATGCTTCTGTTTGGCAGACTGCAGGCACATGGTGATCATCTCCGTACAAGACAACATATTTCACCCAGTCGGTCAGTTTCCCTGTAGTCGTGCAGAGACAGATGAGGTTCACACAGACTGTGAAGTGCAGTCAAGGTGTGAAGGTAAAGCTGGTGCGAGAGGGAGAGAGAGGGAGAGAGGGATGCTCTGCAACTTTGAGCAGAGCTGTCTTGCCCCTCCCGCTGGAGCCGCTGTGATTGGCTCGTTTATCTGCGAGTCTAGATCAAAGTGTTGACCTGGTCAGATGGTTGTCTGACGATAAAGGTGAAACACAAGGAAAACGGTGTGTTTAATGCGTAAAATGTGTGCGTAAAACTAAAGTCAGCCTGCCGTCAAGAGTTTATCAACTTTATGTAGCTATAATGGATCATGACACACTATAGTTGATGTATGAAACCAGGTGTACAATACACAAAACAAAAGCTATATTACGTTACGATACGTTCACATCCAGTCATAGTCATCTTCTGTATGACTATGACCTGGACCTATGGAATTTGTTTTTGTCGATTAAAAAGTGTGAATGTGGGACGTTTAATTTACAATTCTAAATTCTATATCTAAAACTGTGCATTAAAAATGTCAGATTTCCCGTGTGATAATAGTCATACATGTCCTGAACACAACCCAGTCAGTCTTGTCCAGAATTTAATAATACTTCTCAAAGATGAGAATTTATTTAAATTAAAAAATGTGAATGTGGGACATTTACTTTGAAATTTCTACAGTAAAAATGTTTGTACAGTAAAAATGTCAGATTTCCAGTTTGCTAGTAGATATTATATGTGCTTGAGTACACAACTTTATCAGTCTTATTAAGAACTTATAAAGCGCTCTCTTTATGCAGTTGCTCAAACTCGTTCAAAGACATACAGTGCTCTCGCTGTTTTATTCTGAAAACCGGATGTCAATATCCTTACAAATTAGCTTGATTCAATGGTTCGCAGGCATTTTACTGTAAAAGCCTTTGTTAATAATGCGTTAAAATTCGGCGTCAGAGAGTTTGACCGCAGTACTGGGCGTGTTTGAGTAAAGTTTGAAGACGTATAGTCGTTAAGTTGAACACTATCAACATATAAAGCATAATAATGACGTGACGTGCCTGTCAACAGAAAATTACGGAGCCAAAACCAACTCACCCTCTTTGGTGAACTTCCGCAGGTGAAACAGGTAAAAAAAAAAAACCTACGTACCCAACGCCGGAAGTAACATAAACAAAAGTCAGCACATAAACTAAACTGTGATTTTGACATCTTTAATTTGTGTGTGTGTTCTCACAGTGCTATCGTTTTCCAATGACTAATTGCATATTTAATTTTTTCGAATTAAATATGCATGTGAACAGTATAAACAAAATTCTTCTTAAAGTTATTTTAGGAGTTTGGTTTGTGTTGTTGTTGTTTAACTGACTGTAAAGTCTCACTGTGTTTCACTGTGTTAGTATAACAGGAATATTGCAGAGATAAAATTGACAAATGCTGCCATCTGCTGGAACTTATTATTATGTTGTATTCTTATTCTTCTTATTATGTTGCTGTTGTATTTTATTGTTATTAATATTATTTTATTGCATTTCAACATCTTTTATTCTGTCTTGCCTTACATTGTTATTTTTCTCAATGGATTTGTAAAAATGTTGTATTTGATTTGATTAATATTATTTGTTGACCCTTTATTATAGCATGGATGGTTTCAACTTCAAAATAAAGGTCTCAACTCCAGACAGGAAACCTTTTTTTGCAGAACGACGAGGGGTGGAGCCGCAGAGAAGGGGGCGGGGGGTTAAACTATCTCTTCCTGAACTTAAGTTAGTTTCATTTTCTCTTGTACCTGGTCGTCGGCGGCCCTCAACTCTTACACAGGCAAGTGTAATTTTTACTTCGCGTAAACGCTTTGTTTCGTACAGACCAGAGAAAGAGTGTGTATGTGAGTGTGTGTGTGTGTGTGTGTGTGTGTGAGAGAGAGAGAGAGAGAGAGAGTGTGTGTGTGTGTGCGCGCGTGCGTGACAACGACTGCAACGAAATAAACTGAGGTTGGCTGTGAAGTTGTTTGTCTGTCAGACAGACAGCCTTGCTGTGTCATGTTTGTGTGTGTACGTGTCTGTTTACGCGTGTTTTGTGTGGTGTTTCAGGTGCAACCATGGCCTCTGAAACTGCACCTAAAGTCAATCTGAAGGAAGGTGAGCACGTCAACTTAAGTTTCGATTCCTATTACAATCAATATGACCCGATTTCTACTCAACCCCTGTCATTACAGGAGAGATGTCGCCACATTCTTCATTGTTTCTCAATGAAAACAACTTTATAAGTCACAAAATACGTTTGCATGCACAGCAATATTCACATTTCAACCCGATTGTCAAGAGGCTGAATGACACAGTGCCATGCAATAATCGTATTATAGGTTAATTAACGTGTGGTGTATTCTGATTTTAGTCACATAATATGTTTACTAGTCAGAATACAATACAGTTACAGTCCTTTTATTGGAGGTTTCACAGCAGTAGATATAATGTGGATGAGTCATAATTGTGTTATGCTGCTCTAACAGACTGTAACAATACAGATTGCAAGGAAACAGCATTCTAATGTGAAAAGTGTGAAGTAACGTAAAGCTCAAGAAAACACATTCATCATAAATAATGTGCAGCTTCCAGAAAGACAACTTGCATGAAATATTCATGTGTATATTTCTTATGACAGTCTATTCAGAATAAGGTCAATAATTGAATCATTGGTGTACATGTAAAGTGTCGCTTTGATCAGTCTGTCTTCAGTGTGAAGTGAGATTTGATTTTCTTTGACAATGTAACATATTTAATACATCTCAAACATAAGCAAAAATAAAAAAGACTGAAATGTTTTGATTATTCATTATATATAATACAGAAAACCATAACCCTTAATATGCTTCCTTAAATCTACATAGGCAGGTCCTGTACTGCCACTGTTTCTACAGAGGCCCAAACACTGGCTCTAGGGACGGTCTTTTGTTTTTGTATCGTATGTAAAGGCCTCTAAGTTCTGCAAGAAAAGGGAAAGTAAGGAGCAGGGTATTGAGTTTGCTGTCTGCAACATCACCTCTAGACGCCACACAGTCCTTCACACTGGTCTTGTGAGCGTGACATTGATAAAAACCGACATGATGACGTGAACCCCTGCCTCATTTTCCTTTGCAGCGGAAGAACTTGCTCTCTCTCTGAGTGAAGCTCTCAGCAGTGGGAACAGTGAAGAAGCAGTTAAACTGTGCCAGGAGCTGTCACAACTGTCTCTACCAGTCTCTGTCAATATCAACAGTCAGGCTTACCCTCAGGAATCCATAAGGTAGGACTCAACAGTGTGTAGGCACGTGTTCTCTCTCTTGCCAGATGTTTCTGAAACATAAATCTATAAACCTTTCGTGCACTTGGAGTTCCCTTTTTTTTCTTTGAAGAGAAGTGTTTATCTTTCTGGTTTTACATTGGAATTATGTAACAGTTAAAGCTTCAGAGTATGGCAAGTTATGAATGTCAAACGTGTATGCATGAGTGTGGTTAGTAGCTTCTATTTGGTTATACTGTGCAATATACAGAAATAAAATCAAAACAATGTTTCTGTGCTACAGGTTGAAGGTTGGAGTAGAGGATGCTCTGTCAGATACCTGCATTCCAATGACGCTTGTGGTTTCTCTTGATATGACAATTGCACAGCTGAAAGAAAAGGTACTGATGTGACATTAGTTTTGATTACATTAGCCTAACATCTATCAGTTTGACCTAATACGTTTTATAAAGATTTTTGTGGATTTATTTCAGTGTAACCAACGTTTCTGTTACTTTATTGTTGGTCATAATTACAAGTGAAAAAAGATTAATATGATTATATTCCTAATTTTTTCCCCCCACAGATCAGCCATGACTATGGGTTCTCACCTTTGCTGCAGCGGTGGGTGATTGGCAAGAGGTTGGCTCGAGACAAGGAGACACTGTACAACCACGGCGTCCGTCAGAATGGCGACCAGGCTTTCCTGTTCATCCGCTCTGCCCACACTGTTAAACTGACCCGGCATCAGCATAATATAGACCAAGAGCAGCAACGCATTGAGGGTCAGTTACACACACACATACACTGGTAAAACACTGAAGGCCAAAGCTGAACCGACATTGTTCAGTAATACCGTTTTTCTGTTATCGTTCATTACAGGTTGAATAGATTTTTTTAATGGGAAAATCATTTATTTTCTTAGGCATTGTGGAGTCAATGGAGACAATGCACCTTTTTCCCAGAGGGCTGGGCGGAGGTGGCGGACAGAAGGCAGCTCCTCCTCCTCTTCCTGCTAAACCCCCAACTGTTCCTAAACCTGCTGTGCTTCCTAAACCTCAGGTGAGAATACAACATCTGCCTGAGCCCATAAGTCTGCTGATGCACTGTAAGTTTACGTAGTGTGTGTCCATTGGCTGCACAACCATATATACCATATTCATTTGTGTGTGTGTGTAGCTGGGCTGGGCCTGCACTATTTGCACTTTTGTGAACAAGCCAACGCGTCCTGGTTGTGAGATGTGCGGAGGGGAACGGCCTGAGAATTATAAGGTGCCAGAGATCTATCAGCCGGACCAGGAGGAAATTCTACGAATTCAGCAGGAAAAGTTGGCCATGTTGCAGTATGAACAGGTAACAGAAGCAGCCATAAACCAGGATTCATGAAACCTTTTTTCAGCCCGTTGACAAACTCAGTATCTGTATACATTTGACCCAACCCCGGCCAATAGTTTTCTCCTCGTGTAGAGAAGAGGTTGTTCCATAAAGTATTTTATAGGCAACACCCACACAACCAAAAATGACAATTACTAGACACAGTGTTCAAATCTGACTAAATTCTGAGTCATTACTGATCAGATTTAATAGTTTACATTCATAACTACAAGTGTCTTGCAACTGACTTTAATGTGAACACGACTCCTCTCTCAAATAGCACACACACGCACATTGATATTTCAACAACAGAAACATATCATATTTAATTTATTTGTCATATTTAAGTCCACTCGGTATTGTGGGACAGGTCTATAACGTCAACTCTCAGTGCATGTATATTGAAAAAATATGTAGAAAAAAATAAATTGATTTGAAAATTGGACTTGATGCTTGAATGTCCACACAGCCCAACAAAAAAATACCAGTCAACAGTCATTAGCTGCTTCTTTTTTACTGTATGTTGGTAATAATTATATGTTAATAATTAATGAATCTCTCCCTTACATTGCGATGAAGGCTCAGAAAGAAGAACGAGAGATGAACTACATGTACTTGTTGGCAACAGATGAACAGAATCTTATCTCCAATGCCACGGAAATAGACTGTCCCATCTGCTTCAATACTGTGGGACCAGAAGAAGGCATTGTGCTCAGAGAGTGTCTACACACCTTCTGCAGGTCAGATAGTATAGTATAGTAGTATATGTATATATATATAAACATATATATATATATATATATATATATAATATATATATATATATGTATATATATATATATAAATATATATACATACATATACATATATATATATATATATATATACATACATACATACACACACACACACACACACACATCATATGTATATATATATATACACATATATATACACACACATATATATATACACATACATATATATATATATATATATATATTTTGTCTGTATATCTTACTGTATATGCATTTCTTCTTTTGCACATTTCAATCTGTGTTTGTGTGAACTGTATGTCCTTGTTAAGGGAGTGTTTACATGAGACAATCGTGAACAGTCAAGATGCTGAGGTTGCGTGCCCCGATGTATGTGATAGCAAGCTACTAGATCGGGAAATCAAAGCGGTAAGAATCATTTTGGATATATTTAAAAACAAACAAACAAAAAAAACAGCCGACGGAGGAATAATGTGCATACATATCACCCTTTCTCTGTCTCTCTGTTAACTGTATGATCCTGGATGCAGCTGCTCACAGAGGAAGAGCACCAGCGGTTTCTGGAGTTGCGCTTGATAATCGCAGAGAGCCGCACGGACCACAGCTTCCACTGTCAGACTCCCAATTGTCGAGGATGGTGCGTCTACGAGGATGAAGTCAATGAATTCCTCTGTGAACTTTGCCAAATCACCAACTGTATCCTCTGCAAGGTAGATTTGTTTAACTTTCTATGTTAAACAAGTTTTTCTATGTGTAGTAACAGCATTGAACATAAGGGATTCTGTGATGTTTTTTAAGGCCATCCATACAGGCATGAACTGCAAAGATTACCAGGATGACCTGCGCATCCGAGCACAAAACGACCAGGCGGCTCAGCAAACCAAGCTGATGCTAGAGGTACATCGACTTTAAAAGGATTTTAAATCCTTCTGTCTCTTTATTTCTGCTGATACATAAACTTGCACACACTGACACACAACATACTTATCTGTTCAGTCAGACTGGACAGTCCCGTAGAGCAGGGGTTCCCAACCTTTTTTCCTTGAATCCTCCCTTGCTTGTGTCCAGGACAAACCAGGCCCCCCTGACCCGAACCCGTCGCACACAAGGTTCATATGCAAAAATAAACAGCAGTTGGAGGTTTTTGTTCCTCTTGTCACAGTGTGTATAGATAAAACTGTGCTTCCATTGAATCAAAACCAAGGTATTGCCTTGTTTTCTTTTTTGATACCGGTGAGTCTGTTACGACCAGGCCGAGGCAACAAGTCAAACAAACCATTTTAAAGGCTTATTTAAAATCAAGTACAACATATCTGCTGGCAGTCTGGCTGTGAGTGGTTTGAGGAAATCCCCTGCAGCTGGGATGTTCAGGCCTCTTATTCAGATTCCTTCCGTGCAGGACCAATCAGCTCCCAGGATCCACCTAGACTCAATCACACACGTCATTTACTCAAACATGCACACCTGCGACCCATCTCACGCTCACATGCAGACACATACATACAGGGAAAAAGCAGTCACGACAGTCGTAACACCTCCCCCCTTGAAAGAGAAAAAACAGACTGAACTGCAAAGTAAACTCCACCACGCGAAGATCCACTGATCTGTGGAGAGACATCATCCCACTCAAAAAAAACATCACAATTGCACACAATAAATACAACAGTCACAAATAAGTGACCAACACACAAAGTGGACTGCATCAACCATAACAAAAATGGTCACTGTAGTCAACCACTGACCACACACTAATGTTGCCAATTTACACCTAAGCTGCAACTGAAAAGTGACTCAACGAACATGGAGTACAGTTACCACAAAAAAAAAGGTCACAACCCACAGGTTACTGTAACCAAAGTATTTGTTGTGACTAAACAAGTGATTTGAATTAAATTCGTAAAGTGCAAAAACTGAGGAAAAAGTAAAGAGACACCCAACCTATCAGGATGAAGCTAAGCCTAGCATCACTGAAGACCAGGCGTAGTCAACAGCAACACTCTGAAGCGTGCCCGCACTCAGGATTACCGCCAAAAATAAGAAAGGCAAAATAATAAAGTGGCAAGGTTGTATGTATGCAATCTGTATGCAGACACATACTCACACGGACCCTGGGGTCGTAACAGAGTCTTTGGTACTTCTCACACAACAGGAACGTGGTCAGGTGTTGGTGATAGATAGCTTTAAATAGATAAATAGAGGGTCTGAGATTATACTAGGGATCAAGCTGAAGAATTTTGGGAGAATCTCCAGAGTGACTTGTGTTGTGTGGGCATTTTCACACATGTAGTCCCTCTGAGGGTACTCTTTCGGTTTCGGTTCACGTCGGACAGCAGATATAGAAAGCAAACAAAATGAGAAAGCAAACAGAGAGTGGAAACAGTAACAGAAAAAGAAAATGGAAACTGAAAGAAATCAGACGCTGCATCAGACCCCCCAGTTTCCTGCTTTAGTTTAGGTTTCACAACCACACATCTGTTATTGTGAATAGCAACTTTAATGAGATAACTGTACGTTGTTTTGTGACTACGTTTTTGTTTACTTTGAGTAAGTACTGATAATTTAAAAATACATGTGTGTTGCACCGGTAGCCATTTGATATTGTTCTTCTTGTTTACTTTGAGAAATGATGTAGTTACACTGCAAGTGGTATTTAGTAATGCTCATATCTACTCCATGACTACATCGCACAAACTACACCGTGTCACTGTATTTCACTTCAGGCTTTAGTGCAGAATGGAGAGGCCATGAAATGTCCCCGGTGTGACGTCATCGTCCAGAAAAAGGACGGCTGCGACTGGATCTGCTGCTTGATGTGCAAGACGGAAATCTGCTGGGTCACCAAACAAGCTCGCTGGGGACCAAATGTAAATGCACACACACACACACAGCAACAATGACCATGTTTCTCAATAACTGAGCAACTATAAGAGTGAGTTGGCATCCAAAATACCAGAACCCTGGGACTTTTTGAGTCATGACCCAGTGGAATAACCAGGTTATTCCAGGCACGTTCTCATTTGGCCCACGTTTTGTATGGCTGCCTGGGTTTGCCTGCATGGACCTGCCAGTGAAAGCTAAATTGAATTCGGCCATCACTCATTTCACATGTGCTTTAAAATTCAGTTTGACCTGTACTTTTATCATTTTCTCTCTCTCTCTCTCTTTTTTTTGTTTTCAAATTTTATTTCACAGGGCCGCGGTGACACATCAGGTGGCTGCAAATGTCGAGTGAACAATCAGCCTTGCCATCCAAACTGCCAGAATTGCCACTGAGGGCAAATACCCCCAAAGAACAAATACTGCACACTATCTCATCTCAAGAAAAGCAAACCTCGTCTGATGCTTGGTCTGCGTTCACGTATTCTTTTGATGTCTTTTTCTGACTCTTACGATTGCACGATGACAGGACGTCGTGCAGTGTCTGCTGCTCTTTGCTGGTGTGGTCTCCACACACGATAACACTGTGTGCATTAACTATGCAAAATGACTACCAGGTTTAAAATATACACACACATATAAATACTGTATATTTATATGTATGTGTATAAATTCAAAAGTCATAGTTTGATCAGGCACAAGAATCTACTCATTCTTTACATACAACTACAAACAATAAACTATTACCCACTACAACTACCAACAATATACATTTATTTAAAACCTTTTTTTCCTCACTACTTAGAATCTACCGAAGTGATTGATTTTGTGATGGAAATATTAAGCAAGTGCTTTCACTCAGTCGACTTAATCTTTCTTTTACGGTGAAGGATGTTTTACATGTTTGCACAAAATTAACGTGTTCACGGAAAAACTGTGAATTAAAGACTTATGGAATATGTTTATATGTGGCATGTTGTAAAAAAATTAAAATGCTGTAGCATTGTCAGGTATTTGGTTCTCCGTTGTACTAAAGTGTTCATTCAACACTTTCATTTATGTACTTTACTAAACTTTTTTTTTTTTCTCAGTGTGTGGATTCGAGACAATGAAGTTGTTGGGTTTCATCATTTGAAAGATTTTTTTTTAAAGTATTTTTTATTAAATTTGCCGTGTCTACGGATTAAATAAAAAATTTAACTTTGTGTTTGGAAGTGTGTGTTTTATTGTCTCTGCTGCCTGAGCAGCAAGATGCAACAAACCACCTGAAATACTTTTTAGCTCCAACAAAATCCAAGGAACTGTACAATGATTATTTCTGCTGTTTGTGAACTTATACTTGTCATTAAATTCACTTCAAGAGTGATCAACATACACATAATCATAACATCATTTATGTCATACAATGGTTGAAAGATCTTACATTTAATTTGACTTATTCTATTATCTTTTTTAGGTTTAGGTCAGGGGTGTCAAACTCATTTTTGTTCAGGGGCCACATACAGCACAATTTTATCTCAAGTGGGCCGGACCAGTAAAAATAGTAAAATAATAGCATAATAACCTATGAACAACAATAACTTTTTCTCCTTAGTTTTACATTTAATGAAGGATATTTTTACAAAACATGACATTTCTTGAGAAATATAAGTGCAATTTCAACATTATCGTGCCTAAATGTACTATTTACACATCACACTGGATCTAAAATGGCACAAACAAAATCGTAGTGTGAAATTTTAACAAATTCATCCTGTGGGCCGGATTGGACCCTCTGGCGGGCCGGATCTGGCCCCCGGGCCGTATGTTTGACACCCCTGGTTTAGGTTTTAGATTATATTTTCTTAGTAGTTGCACATGTTTTGGTTGTCTGACCTTTACAGTGCAGCGTTTTAAGCAAGACCAGGATGTAAATTTCTTTTCTGACCATGATCTTTTTTCTCATTGGTTTAAATGAGCTCCAGCTTGTGTAAATGTGATGTTGAAAACTGAAGTTTTTTCTGCACAAACACAAAAGCTAATCACAAATAAATCCCTTTACATGTGTAAATTTGTCCTAATAACCACACAAATGACACTGTCACTTACGTTTATTGGCAGTCTGCTGTACAACTTAACGTATGACAAAAAAACAAAAAAAAACAAACCCATAAAAGGCAGATAAATAATTTAGTGCAATGAAATTGTGTGAAAACCACTGAGTGGAGATCCATGTTGCAACACTGCCGAGCAGCTGTTTTATCAGGCACCTCAGAGCATCTAAGGTCATGTTCCAGGTCACCTTCGTTTCAGTCAGTTTGTAGAGCTTTCACCAACTGACTCAGCAGTTCACGACAACGCAATAAAATGAAAAAAAAAAGACCGCCCCCAAATGTGACTTACATAGGTTATAGTGTGTTTTCAGTTGACTGGTTTTTGTGCTATCCAGTGCAGGTGACTACATCTTATTTGAAGGTAGTATGTAGGATTTAGCACCATCTATTGGTGAAGTTGCATGTTGCAGCTGACTAGCTCTCACCGCACACCCTTGCTCTTCAAGCATAATAGGAGAATTAGCCTTCAGTTATCATCAGAACTCAGAAGGTGTTTCATTTGGCCATTCGAAAAATGGTGGCCCACTCCTGATGTAAATATAAAAGGCTCATTCTGTGGCAATGACAACAATACATTCAGGTATTTGTACACTCACAAAACAAACCAACCCCCAAAATATGGAAATAATTTCGCCTAAATCTTACACACTGGACCTTTAAGCCTGAACATGTCAGTTCAAACAATAGACAAAGACTTCAGGAACCACCTCAATTATAGCACGATGAACTATGTAATGAATGGTCACAATAATATACTACTATCTTATGTTCAGACACTGTATTCAGACGAGTGGCGTGCATTATTTAAAATTAAAATATCAAATGAAAATGACTGGAACATTGAAATGGGCTGGACCGTCTCTGAAATGCTAACGCTGTCCACACTACACTCTAAACAGTCAAGTTTGATTTATGGCATGAGCTCAAGTCAGAAATCTATTTTAAAGCAAAACAAAATGTTGAACAGTAGTAATTTCTGACAGGAGCGCCCTTTTGCAGTAGGAGTGAGCACAGTGCCTGCCAAACCAATTTTAAAGCGATATTGCAAAATCAAAGCAGCGAGCAAAAACTGGGTCACCCACTCTGCCATTCCAACTTATTTTACTCGCTTTTTTGCAGCTGTGATCAAATGCTACACCGCATTTAGTGAGTGTGTTGCTGAGTTATGAGGAAAGATGTCATCATCGCCTCCCAAAGAAATTCGAGTGGAGTGACAGGGGAAAGCTCTTGTAAACCACTCGAGTGTTGTAGTTAACATCTTTTTATTTCCAGGACTGTGAACCATTCACTCCAATCTGAGACCTAATCTGCAGATTTAAGTTTTACTTGCATTAGTTGACCCCAGCGAAAAATTAAATGTGTAGTCAAGGGTGTCAAATTAAATTAAAAACAATAAAATGGTGACCTTAAAAAGTGCCTATGTGACAAAGAAGCATGTGTATGCAGCTTGTGACATACCTACACATTAATAAACAGTAAATTATACAAAGAGAGGATTCCATCAATCCTCTATTTGGTCTCATCCAGGTATCAAATATATAACAAACAGGGTGCAACCACACGCACACACGCATATCAGTTCTCTTAATTGGCAGCAGTTACAAGTGTGGTGAGTCCACCAAGCGTTCAGTATTAATCTATGTGAGCATAACTCAATACCAGACTATCCTAATACCAAATATAAATTAACTATAATAATGACACCATCAATAATAGTTCTTAAGTGTTACAGTGTGTCTCATTACAAAAGGGTGCATTCTTCAATTCAGGACCGCAGCTGTTAGAACTTGTACTCCTGGAGTCACACAAAGGTCTCTCTTCACTGAGTAAGATGCTCACATCCTAGTAGAGGGAAGAGGAGCGTTACCTGGAGAGTACACTCCAGATGTTGTTACCAACTGCAGGGTCTGTGGTTTAGTTCATTAAAGGGTTCTTTGATGACAGACCCACCAAGTAGATTAAAAGCACTCAGGGACAGATAAGTCGAGCAGGAGTGAAAATGATCAGTTCAGGGAAACAGGTCTAGTTTAGGAGCCCACTCCAGGGCGGTGTTGACCACGGCGAGAGCTGCTGCCCCTAAAGCCACTGTCAGACCCATGACAGCCAATCGAACAAACCGCCGTGCTGCCGAAGGCTGAGCCACTGCTACAACTGAGGTGGCCGCGGAGCTCTCCAGCGCTGCCTGTTTTTGTTTACGTCGGCGACGGAGAACTGAGTCTGGGCGCTGTTGCGTGGACGCAAGATCAAAGTCCTTAAATGTAGAGGCCGCCACGCTTCGAAGGAAAATATAAAAAATGCATGGGGAGAGAGAGAAAATTAAATTATTAATGGAAGAAATGTAAAGTGGAGTCTTTCCGAATAAGTATTTTGCAGCTTATAATAAGAGTGTGTCAGTCAGTGAGCGTAAATGGAGAAGCAGAGAAATAAAACAGTCACACTACTGAGGTGAGCAATGTTCTGTGAAGGTAAGCAGACGGTTACCTGTCATGCGAGGAGGCTTCTTTAGCTAGTTCAGAGGGAGGAAACTGAACAAAAAGGTCTCCTGCTCGGCTGATGAGTGTCTCGTACGGCAGGTCCTGGGGAATCTGAGAGAGCAGATGATGAACCATGGCCATGTCGCATTCACACTCCAACACCTCCTCCTCTCTGTACAGCACAATCTGCAACACAGGTGCAAATAACACACGCGGGCACATTTGTCATTTAAAAGGCCACAACGGTCCAACTGTATCAATGATACATAGCCACTTTATGAACTTAATCTGATGTTAGGGGTTTATGCAGCTGCTGTGTGCTAAGCAGGGGTTAGACAAATTGACGAATTAAATAAAAATGGATTCATAACATACATTATCTCAAGGCACTTTACATAGTAAGGTCAAGACTTCTACAATTATTCTAGAGCGTGTCAACTGTTCACACAATGAGTAAGCGCTTGGCGACAGTGGAGAGAAGGGAAAAAATCCCTTTTAACAATAAGAAATCTCTGGCAGAACCAAGACTCCAATTGTACAGCTTTGACCGCTTTATGTAGGACAGAGGAGAGAGGGGAGGGGGATAGTGAAGGAGAGGTAGAAGGAAAGGGGAATCAGTATCTTAGAGAGGAGAAGCTAGAGGAGAGATAGAGACCAGATAATATTTTAGGAGTCAAGACTCTCCATCATTTGTGTCCTCATCTGTCCTCATGTCCTCCTTTACAATCTCCATCAACCGTCTCTGTGGTCTTCCCTTTTTCCTCCTGCCTGGCAGCTCCATTTTCAACATCAATTGTTAGATATAATAATAACTCTACCTCCACTGCACAGATTCTCTCACTTCCAAACATAATTTCTAATCCTGTTCATCCTGGTCACCTCCAGCTCCACCTCCTGGCTTTAACACAGTGCCCCAGTCTTTTCCTGCTATCCTTCTGTCACACATCACCTCTGACACTCGTCTCCACCCACTCCACCTTGCCTGTACTCCTTTCTTCACCTCTCTTGTCCACTGTCCAATGCATTGGATGGTT
Organism: Solea senegalensis; assembly: GCF_019176455.1. Classification (NCBI taxonomy): domain Eukaryota; kingdom Metazoa; phylum Chordata; class Actinopteri; order Pleuronectiformes; family Soleidae; genus Solea; species Solea senegalensis. The sequence goes on along the minus strand of NC_058024.1, from coordinate 20,202,939 downwards.
AAACCCGCCCAGGTATTTAAACTCATCCACTTTCCCTACCCCTACTCCTTGAAACGTCACCGTACCGCTGTCATTCACGCACATGTAATACGTTTCACTCCTCCTCACCTTTGTTCCTTTTCTCTTCAGTGCAGACCTCCATCTCTCCAGGCTCTCATCCACCTGCTCCCTACTCTCAATACAGATTACAATATCATCTGCAAATGCTTTTGCACTAGAGCAGTTGCATCATTGAAGGGGCTCAAAACTGATCCCTGATGTAATCCCACCTTCACCTTGAACCCACCCGACACTCCAGCTTCACACCTCACCACTGTCTCATTGTCCTCATACATGCCCTGCACCACCCTCACATACGTCCTCATACAGTACAGTTCCTCTCTTGGCGCCCAATCATGAGCTTTCTCTAGATCCACAAAGACACTGCAACTCGTTCTGGCCTTCTCTATACTTCTCCGTCAGCACTCTCAAAGCAAACGGCATATCTGTGCTACTCTTTCTTGGCATGAACCCAAACTGCTGCTGCTCACTGATCTTCACTTCTTTACTTAACCAAGCTTCAACAACTCTTTCCTATCTATATTCATGATGGTGTGGCCGATCAAATGTATACTGCTGTAGTTACTGTAGTTCTGCACGTCACCCTTGTTTAAGAATGATAACAGTAATGAAATTATCATCACGTATCACTATTAGCCATTAAAGCTGGAATAGGAAGCTTTAAAAATAAAAATAATTGATTGTTGGGTGTCATCCCAGGGTTGTTTTGGGATTAGCATTAGATGAGCAACCTATCCTCTCATTGAACAGCTCTGAGAACATTTTAAATCTCTTATCAAGGGTCATATTTCCTCTAGGCTGTATAAATCAATTGTCTTACATTATGCTGAAAGGTTATTATGGAATAATTGCTCAATAATACCAAAATATACAGACATATAATAGCGTCTAACTGCAGCCCTCATAATTGACAAATTATTCAGCATATCACTATCCTGAATTAACAAGCCTCTGTACAGTGACAAAAAAGTTGAGCAGAGGCTTACAGTAAATGGCCTCTGGCTTACATCAGTAAATCAATAAATAAAGCTCATATAATTGCCCTCGCCCCTGATTAAGGAGGCCTTAAACGTTACAGTGATAACAGGAAACTCACCACAGCAGCAAAGTAGATAGGCATCAGAGGATGGCAGGCCAAGAAGAAGTCATACAACCGGACGACGTGGCGAAAGTCTGACAGGACGTGCCCAAACCAGGTGATCAGCCAACTGAGAGCAAAGACTGTACCCACTTCAGCCCTATGAGTCAGAAAATGGCAAAGATTGTCTCAGTGTAATCTTGTTCTTATCCTCCAGGGAAAAATAACTTTGTTAGTACTCTAGACATTGAACATACATTGAAAATAATAGAGCTTGGGCCTTTATCAGTTTATAACTCCTTTGTTTCCTTTGGTCACAAAAATAACAGAGAACCTTACTGTTGCATGAAGTCATGGACCTCTGGGTTGACCCTCTCAATGATGGGCATCAAATAGTTCAGAATATGTTTTGTGTTGTCCATTGTGGGATCCATGAAGTCCCTGAGCAAGGGGATGAACGAGAGAGAGGCCATTGTGAAACAAAAAAGGAAAGAGAAACGATATATTCAACTCAACATGTAGACACCAAGGACTGAAAAAAGAAGACATCTACAGGAACATACTGTACATGCACATGCATACATTAATATGTTTATCAAGATCTATGAAAATTGTGTACCTGAGGTGATGTGTGGAGAGCTTTTCCACCAGAGCAGTTGCAAGACGCTCTCCCAGGACCAATAAGAAGGTGACAACAATGTCATGGTAGCCCTGATAATAGTGCAGCTGGGGATTACGTTTCAGAACTCTGAGGATGATGTCAATTAGTTCTTCTTGGAGACCCTCTCTTTGTTCATCTGGCATACCTGTACAGAAAAAAGTTATCTCAACCTTTAGGTAGGACCCAACACCAACAATATTAACGTTTTTCCAATGCAATTCCACTTTAATTTGTTCTGTTGAATAACACTTTTTGTGTCTTACACCACAATAAAGATCTGAATAATAATTAAAAAGCTTGAATGGAAACACATTGCTGGTTAACCTAGGTCAAAAATCCCTGAATGAATGAATTAAAAGTAAGTGAATTTATGATGTGATTTCATAACGTCAATGATCCAGACACTTAAGACATGCATACCACTCTGATTTCTTTCAAAAATACATTAATTCTGCTCCAGAAACACATGTGATCCACACTATCCTGGCGTTTTAGAGCCCCAAAGTGGACACATATTAAAAAGCTACTTGCTGCGTTTTATGGACTGGGATAAACAGAGACCTTTGGAAACGATGATGCAGATGCCCGCATTTAATTACCAATTGGGTCTTATCAGCAGCAGCTACACTATCAGCTGTGAGTGAAACACTTGGCTAACATTTAACTTTCAATTTTCTGAAAAACAAATCCCTGTTCTGTTCACCATTGTAGTTTCCTGTTTGTCATACTCTCTAATACCACAGCGGAGAAAAAAACAATTTCCTGTTTTCACCAGCATGTGCAAGTCTAATGTCTACTGTTGCACCGTTACAGTCGTAAGTCATGAACCCTAAACCTACAGACATTTATTATGGAGGAAGGTTACTACCACCTGAAAACTCTATGTAAAACAAAATATGAGCCTAACAGGTATAACTTAGCACAGCTAAGTTAAGCATGCTTCTCTTGAGGTGAATCAGGTGAATCACTCCTAACTGACAACACACCAATACACATGAATTGATTCGAATTGTGTGGTTTGTCAGTGCTTACCTGGTGGAAACCTCCGCAATGAACGCTGGACGTCCAGCAGGACCTGGTTGTAATCCTTGTTATTCTCTCGCTCCACCGTCTCTAGACAACACATGTCACCATTAGCACAGCTTTGATTTTAAATAAACAGCGAGAAGTGAGCATGCACCTGCTTACACTCTGATGATTTAATATCTATCATGTTCTAGGAATAGTAAAGGTTATGAGTGCTGGGCCATATACCTTACACATGATAGATGTAACCTGCAGTATTCTGTGTGAACAAGTAGCTAACATAAGTACCTGGCTTATCTACAGCTTGTAATAGCATTGAAACAACAGATGAATTCACCCAAAACAATTTGTTTCCCTAGATGCCAAAAGTGACTCACTCATGTGCGATTCATTTTGATAATGGTAAACACAAGAGCAGTTTATGATGAAGCATTTAGTGTTAAAAAATATATTTGAATCCAGAGGGTTGCTGTTTCAGTGACAGTGCTGTGTGACCAAATCGCACAATTAAACCATGTTACATCCTTACTGTCAAACTGAGAAAATACCAAATGGTGAGAATAAGTAGTCTAAATATAACTGGTTGTGTGACTTGTGTGCATGTGATGAATACTTTCTGGTTTAATACTGTTATAGGTTTCTTATGGTACTGTGTAATAAGGATTCTAACCCTGAGATTTTCAAAATGTTGATACTTGCAATTACAGTTATTAGTCATACACTGTCATTTGAGTTTTTTCTGTACCTATTTTGAGAAACCATTGTTTAACGTTAGCCTTGATATTAGAGCTGCAACTAACGATTATTTTCATAATTGATTAATCTGTCGATTATTTACTTGCTTCATCGATTAATTGTTTGGTCCATAATATATCAGAAAACCAAACCAAACAAAAAATTTGACCGGGAAATTAAGATGTTCTCAAATATCTTTTTTGATGATATCTTCACTCTTAACTATTTCTTTGTTATGCCACCCCGCCTAAACCTGTTGCCACTCCTTTGCCACCCCATGTAAAATGTTCCAGATCCGCCACTGACCTGGCTCCTGATCCAGGACCTGAGAGGGGACGTTGAGTAGGCGAGGCCACACTTGACAGCGGATCTCATCAGTCAGCAGTCCTCCTTCACTTATAGCCATTCTCCTTAGTGCTGCCACATCCACCGGACTCACGCTGAGGGCCTGAGTGATGTCCGCTATTTTCCTCTTTCGCCTGCTGTCCCAGTCTAAGACAGACACACACACAAACACAATGGTTACATCGTTAGCGTACGCCTGTTAGCACACTAACTGATAGCGGGACAAGATTAGCTTAGCTGCATGTGTGTGCTTCACAAGAAGTACAATTAGAGACTACAGCTATAGCTTTACGTCTTGTCCCCAGTAGACAGTAAGACAACATGAACTGGACCCAATCAACTAAAAGCGACATGGTTCTTGTCGTTACCGTGTTGCCCATTCATTTGGGACGACGCACCAACACTTCTGCATGTCTTCATTTTGCTGTCCACTTTGTGTGTTGTTCTTGTTAAATAACGTCCATTCTTGTCATATGTTGTCTGGTGAAACCCTTCGCTGCTGCTACTGCTGCAGATTGAGGCTAGCCCTGTAGTTAGCAAGGCCAGCCTCGTACAAACAGGACAACGTTAGTTAGCTGGACAGCTATTCCCCAAGCTAACGCTACTACGCTGCCCTGGTCCCGATACAAATATTCTTTGCAATACTGCCATCGTCGTGCAGATTTATGACAAAACTGAACTGACAAAACTGAACTGACAAAAACCGCTAGACAGCAGAGCAAGAAGGCAACATGTCTCAAACTGGCGAAGCAGCTACATGTTTACACTACTACACGATTAGCGGAAGCGACCAAAGGTATACGTGTTCCTTCTTCCTTCCTGCACTGACTGACTCATCAGGAGGTCAAGATGATGTGAGGTCACCGCCACAAAGAGAGCAGGAGGTGTCTGGACAGTACAACAATAACTACTCAGATAATGAAACTAAATTATAGTCCTTCATTTTTATAAAATGTATTTTTTTGTGTGTCACCTGCATGTGTTATTCAACGCAGTACTCAATAACAATGTGCATGTTGTTGACTCATGCATCTCTTAGTCAGGATTGGGTGTGTGCTTCATGATGACAGGTAGGTATTTGGTCGGAAACGAAAACGAAACTGAAAAGAGACCTTTAAAAGTGCGGTTTCCTGTTCTAGACGGTCAGTGCATGGCAGCTCAAGCTCTCATCACACTGCTGGCAAATCTGCATCATTGATTTCAAGTGGAACTATTCTGTCCAGGTAACGTTTCTTTATTTATTTTCCTATTTCCTATATATATGTATATATGTGTGTATGTGTATAACTAAATCTCATTTCTTATTTATTTATCTACTTTGTCCAACCTCATCTTGTTTCACTGTACAATTGTGTGTGTTGGAATAACAACAAAGATTATATTATGTATATCCTAGATTTAAAAAAAGATTGTCACTGAGAATTAAACGACATGGAAGCTTATTGCATATTATATATATACATATGTATATACATATATAAATATATACACATATATAATATGCTATATATATTAATATATAATATTCTATATATATATATACATATACATACATATATAATGTATATACATTGCAAGAATATACATATTATTGTGCATATTATGATTATTGTTGTTGTTATATTCCTGGTAAAAGACATTTTGTGGTCTAAGTCCTTTCGAGTGAAAAGAAACCTACAGTACTCTGTAGGTACTGTGACAGACAGTGTGTCTCCTGTAGAGGGCGTACTGTTGATGAATTACACTCAAATGGTTACAAATGTATTCATGATATATTTGATATTGATATTATATTATGACAAGGATTTTTGAACAGGCAAGATATGTTTGCTCACATCTGATCCGTTTATATGCACAAAATTCCACGAAAATATATATAAACGTAAAATTCCACGAAAATATATACAAACGTATACATAAAGGTCTTAACTGCGTGTGGCATTAGATTGGATTTATTAACAGTCAAGTGTATAATGTGCACGAATCGCAGGACGCGATTCGAAGAGCTGTGTTTCTGTTTCCAGCTCATGCTGCGTTTAAGTGTTGGCGAAAAGCTGGGACATCTGAAGTTTCATATAAACACGTCGTGAGATTAAAATTATAAATGTTCTTCTTGTACAGGACATATCACTTATCGATCAGATATTACAGTATATAGTTTGAGAGGAAATGTGGTTTAAATAAGATTCAGTTGATTAGTCTACTTGTTTCATGTATTCCTAGAAATACGCTTATACATTTACATTACATTACATTACATTACATGTCATTTGGCTGACGCTTTTATCCAAAGCGACTTACAGTAAGTGCATTTAAACATTTGGGTACAAAAATTAACCAGTTTTTTTTTTTTTTTAATCGGCAATAGGCCTATGGTAATTGAGCCTGTCTGAAAAAGTACTGAGATAATAAAATGAAGGTGTGTTTTTTGAGGGAAGGCGCCCTCTCTGATTAGGAGTGATTAGTGATCAAAGTCAACGGTTTTCCCTGATCGTGGCACAGAGGCTACCTTCCTCAGCATGACAGTAATAAGTACGCAGTAGTTAGTGTGTTTTTCAGCCAAAGACTGATGACCAGACAGTGGCGAAGCATTACATTATATAGCTTACAATTATCTATATAATGTAAACTATATAGATAATTTATAGTTAACAATAAACAATGATCAGTGTCCCAAAAAAGTATGAAAAAGTATGTGGTCATCTGAAATAATATCAAGTCACAGACCCAACAGTGAGAGTTTATTGTGGAAAGTTCCCTTTGAAACTGAGAATGTATGCGGTAAATTGTAAATATGTACTTATAAGCCAAAACGGCTTAGCTTATTCTATATTCAATTGCTTAATTGCGTTCACAATTTTTTTTATCCATGTATAGCTTTGCTTTGGCTGTGAAAGGGTGTCTTGACTGACAGTATATGAACGGAACAGGGTCACTGGCAATGTGATCAGTAGCACCTGCCAAAACATGCCAAAATGGGTCCTTAGGTACCATTTTAACATGAAATAATAACACAGGTAAACGTAGATGTTACCAATCACATTAATTATGCCCCTGTGATCACGTCTCATGTGGAAACAGTCTACCATGAGCTAAATAAGCACAACTGAGTGATGACTGAGGTCATCCCTTTTTATCGTACTCCAACACTATATAAACACTAATAAATCAAATTGCCTGTGCTTGTGTGCTATTTTCACTTTCATTGTCTAATTTCTTGCCCCTTGCAGAAACCAGAAAACTTGCCCAATTTTCAACAACTGCCACATGCAAGCCATTGGAAAAACTGACTTTCACAAACCAGAGAAGAGGACCTAATACTGGTGACAGTATAAATGGCATTCAAGTAAAAACAATATACATGAGAAAAGCCACGGACACACGGGCAGCCACTGCCAGAGAGCAAGAGGGCAGAAGAAGTGCAGGGCTAGAAATGGAGGAGCGACGTGAAGGATTATATTGGGGAGACAGGGGAAGAGGAGGACGTTTAGAATTCGGGAGAGGAGGAGACAGGTATGCAGGAGGAGCGATTAAGGGGGGAGCAAATGTAGGTGGAGCGGGGCGTGCAGAGCGACAGAGAGGTGGAGTGGGTGGTGCAGAGCGACAGAGAGTGGAGTGGGTGGTGCAGAGCGACAGAGAGGTGGAGTGGGTGGTGCAGAGCGACAGAGAATGGGTGGTGCACAGACACATAGAGGTGGAGGGGGTGGTGCAGAGAGACATAGAGGTGGAGTGGTGTAGTGGAGTGGGTGGTGCAGAGAGACATAGGGGTGGAGTGGGTGGTGCAGAGACATAGTAGTGGAGTGGGTGGTGCAGTGGGTGGGTGGTGCAGGCGACAGAGGTGGAGTGGGTGGTGCAGGCGACAGAGAGGTGGAGCAGGGGGTGCAGAGCGACAGAGAGGTGGAGTGGGTGGTGCAGAGCGACAGAGAGGTGGAGCAGGGGGTGCAGAGAGAGGGCAAAGTGTGGATGGGAGAAGAGCACTAGGAGGTCACAGAAGAACTGGTTCGAGAGATAGACAGATAAGCAATGGAGGGAGATCACAGTCTACTAGTGGTGTTAGGGCACCAAGGGGCAGTCGTCTGGGCTACAAAACACTAGAAGAACTCTCTGGAGAAGACCCATCTGTGGTGGCCATCACTCTCTCATCATCCCCTGCTCTGCAAGATCACCTGTGTGCAACAGAAATGAGACAGGACCTTGTCGAACTCCTCTGCCTGGTGATGAGTAAAGCCTTCAAATCACAAGCAGAGAGAGGGACCCTGCAGCACCTGGCTAGCCTCATAAAGGATTCTTTGTTCTTCCGCACCACTCTGCCCCACTATCTGGCTGGCATGGTGTCAGAGTTCAACCCTCTCCGCAGGGAAAAGTACCCTCAGCATCTAGAAAACATCCTCACTCTTCTCCATCAGGTAAAATGAAGAACGCATCTATGGAAACCAGATAACTAATGAAGAAAAACATGACAAATATTAAATATTTAATTCTTAGAATTTGTGACCACCTTGTGATCACCTTTTTCTATGCCACTGGTGTTTTAGCTAATCTAAGACCACAATCTTGATCATTTGTGTTTTAAAGATCAAAACACAAATACAGAAATAAGCTTTTTCAACCGCTTCTTAAGATAAATAGAAATATTGATTTTGGCTTGTGTTACTCTTTCTATTACCAACTCATAAACTAGTTGTTGACCTTTCTGTAATTAGTAGAGTATTACTTTAACTAACTGTATTGAACATATGTTTGTTAGGTACTTAGCACCTTCCCTGCCAGCTCAGTTCAGGCAGTGAGTTTGCTACTGACGCTGCTCCAAGCCTCCATGAACAACCTGAGTGCATCGGGAGTGGACATTCAGCCTCAAATAGAGGAAACGGTGAAGGATCTTCAGAGTCTGGTCCTTCACCTCCAGGAGAAATCTAGGGACGGAACTCTCCGTTCAGACAGGGACACCTATTCCCTCCTAAGTAATGGTCAAGATAACGCAGGTAAATATTTGTTTTGAACAGCTTGTTGTTCCCTAAAGTCAGCAAGGTGAAGAAAAACAAAAACAAGCACTATAGATGTATGAGTAACTGACACACATTTTTTCTTCATACTCAGATGAAGAAGGGACACAGCAAGATTTCCGCACCATACCCATCTACCCACATCCTGAGGAGTTTCGGCAGGACTTCAGGCCCTTCCTGAGACCCAATTTCGTCTCTCGGCCCTTCAAACAAACCCACATCTACCTTGACACCCACTTTCGGCTACTGAGAGAGGACTTTGTTCAGCCACTCAGAGATGCAGTCCAGCAATTAGTCTGGCTAAAAACGGATCAAGGATACACTGATGAAGCTTTGAAAGCAAAGCGCCATGATGATATCCTTGTATACTTTAATGCACAGTTGTTGGGGCGCAAATGCACACACACAGGCCTTGCCTACACGGTCCAGTTTGATATTAAGCCACTTAAGGTCAGTCTCCGGATTGATGTGAATGCTTGTCCCAATATTATGTACTCGTATAACTCTAACTTTATTTCTTTCATCCTTTGTACAGTTTGTGCGCTGGGAGAATTCCAAGAGGCTCATCTATGGTTCCTTGATCTGCTTGTCCTGTGATAACTTTCAGAGTCTACTGTTTGCCACAGTTTCAGACCGTGACCCCAAACAACTGCAAAAAGGACGGGTCCTGGTTACTTTTACCGAAAGAAGCAGATTCCAGCTGGCTGGACTCGAGGTGGGGCAGTACATTTTGTGCCACAGTGTTTTTTTTAATGAAAAAATTGATCGTTTGTACGTCTCTCACTTGTATTAATGGGGTGGACAAAACAATACAGCTGTCCATCATTGTAACTTCTCACAAGTCTGGAGCAGCACAACCTGCAAGCTTTAAAATTACTATTAACCTGATGCCTCTTTTAAGCCACTGCAAATTATAACATACTGTAGACTATATACAATGTCAAATATATAGTAATTGAAAACACTATAGGAATTATTCCAGGCCGGTTGAGTTATTACAAACTGGTAAGTCAGTGTATTTACAGTAGATGTCCACCAGTGTGACTTTTAGTATATGTGGTTGTGGTAACTGTGGTTGCATATGAAACGGATCCCAGAACAAAGTTTAAATGATCTATATACCACATTGGAGTGTCATTTAGAGAGTACTAATATTAGTACCCTTTGCCTATGCAATGCCTATGCAATGTCTGCATAAGAAGCACCCGTTCCCACACTCATTTTCTCCCACATCTTCACAAGATAACCACATGCACAGATTCTTGGACACACGCACACCATCAGCTGCACACAAACTCCCTTTTTCCTTTGTTCCTTATCTCTTCAGCCTACGGCTTTGCGAGCTCCTCTTCACCGTCTTCCTCATTACTTTCACCATCGTCTTCCTCGCTTACCTTTCCTCTTCATTATCTTCCTCATTTCCCTTACCATTGACTTCCTCTCTAACTCGTCCTCGTCCTCTATATAACTCAACACAACTCACTTACTTTGAGCTACTTTTGCAGACATCTATGTAGACCCTGCTAAACTGGCTCCTTGATGCAGCAATAAATGACACAAAGACAACTTCTTTTCAGAGATTCTTTATTTCTCCTCTCCATCGGACAATCAGGCAATTTCCACCACAGGAGCTAGAGCCAATTTCAGCTGATATTCAGCTGGGTACATTTCAGCAGTCCATATACTGTATATACAAACGTAAACAACACACAGACATAGGGAGAACACACAAACATGCAAAATTATTGTATAGTAGGGTCCCGATCAAAGCAAGAACATTCTAACTGTGAGGTACCAACTGCCATGCTACACCTTTTTTTTTAAATTAGATTTGTTTTCATCTTTAGGGACCAGTAACATTAAACATAAGTAAAGTTAAACTAACTCTGTTCAACAGGACAATCAAGTGTTCCTTATGGTCGAGAGCACAGCCTACTTTGAGGCCTATAGGTACGTTTTGGAGGGCCTTCAGGAGCAGCGGGAGGACGAGCTGCCTTTCCAGAGGTATGTGCATGCCTGTGTTCTGTGGAGAAGTTTAAGATGTATTCCCACAGAACAAGTTCACGTGGATTTTTGAAAGGGCAGCAGGAGGAGGCATTGTACAAAGCAAGTTCAGTAATTGCACTTTTAATGCAATTGTAATGTTTAATGTTTCTGTGATTATGTGTATTCACAGAAATCACAAAGTAATGCAGTGCTCAATATGTCTCTCAGACTCTTGTCTCTTACAAACGGAAACAACACAAGAAATTGTTTTCTTCAGAGCAACTAGTTGACAAACAAATTAGTATTATTATTTTCATGATTGGTTAATCTGTTGGTATGTTTGATCAACTAATCATTTTTTAGTTAGAAAATGGAAAATAATATTGATTAGTGTTTACAAAAAAAACCCCTCAAAATTAAGTCCTCAAATGTCGTTATTTTCATTTGAAATAGTAAAAAGTGAGTAAAATAATTGCTGATATCTTAAGTAGTCAGTAGTCATAATTGAATAATTAATTAACTGTTGCATCCGGAACAATTACATCTACCTAAATGAATAACATAAACATCTAGAAAAACGTTTGCCAGTGTATTCGTTTTTCTTTTCAGGCTCCAGGTAATTGATTCTCAAGTTGCCCCACTCTGGGGTTTTAATTTGGGCGAACAATGTTTTTGACTGATACAATTTCATTGCATAACTTCAGGAACATTGTGGAGTGCAGGACCGATGTGCGACCCCCAGCTTATCTGCAAAGAAGAGATATGTATGACCTGTCGTCGATTGCTGAACCTAAATATCAGAAAAGCATGCCGCCCTTTCACAGCCTGAAGGCAGAACACTGGCCCGAAATGGAGAAGTTGGGGCTTGATGAGTCTCAGATGAAAGCTCTAAAGCTGGCCCTCACACAGGAACTGGCCATCATTCAGGGACCTCCTGGCACTGGTTAGAAAGCCATTCTTGGAAGAACCTCAATTAATACATGAACTATGTATGATGCATATTTGAACAATGACAAAAAAACATCCTTACTTGATTTTCTCAGGAAAAACACACGTTGGTCTTAAGATTGCACAAGCTCTGTTGACCAATCAGGATCTTTGGAGGGATGAAAATGGAAACAGTACAGTACTGGTAGTGTGTTATACTAACCATGCTCTGGATCAGTTTCTTGAAGGTAAGCAATGATGTCCATTTATATCAGACGTATTGTATATTTTGTTTGAATGGTTTGGTAAATGACGTCAGCCAGGACTCTTGTCAAAAAAAGGTGTGCATCTGTTCACAAGGCAAATAACTCTTGGCAGGTTTGTTTTACTGTGCCACAGAAGCCTTTTTTTCATGTTTTAGTGATGTGTCTTGCTCTGTGTAGTGTAAAGGACTATTTGTCTATTTCAAGGGATGTGATGAGTATTTGTTTGTCCTCTGCCTCTAAAAGGTATACACAAATTCCTGAAAAAGGGCATCGTGAGAGTAGGAGGTCGGAGCAACAGTGAGATCCTAAAGCATTTCAATCTGAGGGAGATCAGTCGCTCTGATATCTTCAAACGTTCACTGCCGCCTCACCTGCGTATAGCATTTAAAGAGGTGAACTCATGCTACAATCTATGTCTTGTGTCTTACCTTGATCATTCAAGTTGATTGACACGTGTTTTCCTCATGCATAGCAAAGTCTTAATTATGTATGGAAGGATACAAAAAGCTTAAACAGCCTCTAATAATTGAACCTATTACTGCATATTTTATATGACACACATTTCTCCCACAAATCAATTTTTACCTATGACCTGTTCAACAGATTTTTAAGCAGCTTCATGAAGAGGAGAGGAAGATCGAGAGTGACTGTGCAAAGCTGGAGTGTTCCTGGAAAGGCATCCTGCATGAAAACTTCCTACAGGAATTCATGTCAAATACACACTGGGCTGGTCTGCATAGGCCAAATTATGTGAGTCACAGTGATCCAAAACATTTCATTTTTATGTTCTAGAAAAACCCGAACATAGCACTGACTCATCATGTTATGTGTATGAATTTACTAGATTGCGCAACAAGTCTGTGAGTCCTTAAATCAGAGGTTCAGTCCGATCATGGAGTGGTTGGGTGTGGGCTCCATCGTCTTCCTGCAGAGGGAGACAGAGAATGCAAATGAAAATGAGGGTAAGGCTTTGAAGCAGCGCTCCACCGAAGGAGGATCTCATAGTTGCTTTCTTTTCATTGTGTGAACAGCATTTGAAAATTTCCTTTCTTTTTTTTATCAATACAAAGTTTAATCTTTAAACTTTTCTACACAGTCAAATGAAAGTAGGTTTAGGATAATTTAAATATTCATATTACTGCAATTATAATAGAACATCTAGGGTTGTTTTACTACGCCCTAACTGAGATGCACTTGAAGATGACCACGTTAAAGTGTTATATTATCAAAGGAGAGAGAGAACTCAAAATAGCAGACATTTAACATTATTACATCCTGATATACTGTAAAAGACAGAGAAAATATTGCATCATTTTAATTTTAATAATTCTTTATTTAAATGAAATGTGGATATGTAGCTAGATTTCATTTGGAAGAAATGAATGACAGTCAGACCCCAGTCTAGCTCAAGTTACTATAAGTATAATTCTGTCTGAGTGAATGAACTCTTGTGTTTTGCTACACCTTAGATGAGGAAGAGATGGAACTGGAAAAAGAGGAACTCATTGAAATCACAGAGGAGGCAGATCTGATCCAGGCAGAGCGGATAATTGACGACGACATTAGTCCCAGAGGTGATAGAGATCATGGGAAGAAGGGAAACATGAAGTCAGCTGTCAGAGAAGTAGAAGAATTGATGCTGGCTATGAACCTGGAGAAAGATGAAATACAGACTGAGCAGCGTGAGGATGAATGGGAGGTAAAATTACAAAGATCATGTCATGTGGAGAATGTAAAGAGTTTCATGAGTTTAATGTTTCAGCAGTAAAAAACGATTTGGAACACTTTATGAGAGGAGTGTGAACCAACCAGATCTTCATAGGTTACAGATACATATTCATTTTTTTCTGTATCCCTGAGGTGTAACAAATGTGTCCTCACACACAAATAATCTGAAAAACCAAGTCTGCTTGTTAGCAGTCTTGTGTGTTCATTTCTCGACACATTACTGCCACCAACTGTTGAGGGATTTGCCCCAAACCATTGCCCGGACTGTGTCTCATATCGCCACTCAGCAAAAACACATAGCTCTATAACTTAATTAGTGGCCTTAAGCACATGCATATAATGCCTAATTCCTGTATGTCTCTACCACCAGGTATGCCGAAAATAGGACAAACATGGAACTCAATTTAATAGCCCTACAACAAGTATTACTAATATCATAATATAAGTACAGTTTGTTGTGTTTCTGGAATAGTTTGTGAATCTGAGAATGTCTTCAAAAAACTAAAACCACTTCTACACTATAAATCCCTTTGCACCGCATGACTCCCTGTCATAGGTACACACACTATTTTGTGTCTGTCATCCCATCTCTCACTTCAAACTACAAATTTAATGATTACTTATCATATGATGTTATTTTTGACCTGGAATACACTAAGAGATTGGACCATCCATAATCAATTGCAGAGCAACAAACAAAATAACTAAATGCATTAACCTGATCTATGCAGATGCAACGGGAACAGAAGAAAAAGCTGATGCGCAAAATCAAAAGAGAGCTACAGCAAAGCTCAGCCATGACTGACGAGGAGGCAGATAAGGTCTCCGATGTTTGGGCCCTTACTCTGCCAGACAGATGGAGACTCTATCGGTAGGTTTGTTTCTGTGTTTTTCTGTGTGTCACTTTTCTTTCCTTCTTTCTCTATCTACTATATATGATCCTTTTTTCAGCATTACCTTTCCATCACATAGCTTTTTTATGTTTCTGTCTTCCTTCCCCAACATTTGGATTTTTCTTGCTCTGTTCCTCTCATCCCCCCCAAACAACCTTTGGCCTGGTATAAGTAGTCTATTCCCAGTGTGTATATTTGCATCCACTAATCATCATTAAAATGTATCCCAGAGGATCCTCTGACCTCAGAGAGCCAAAACGGAACTTTTATCACAAAAAATCAAAAATTAGAGAACATTATAGTGCTATTACTTTTAACTAAAATACACAGACACATAATGAGATAGGTTTCACAGTGTTTCACTATTATTTACATTTTGTCTGCAGTTTGTGGGTGGCACGCTACAGAAAAGACCTTAACACCAAAGCGGTAGGGACTGAAGAGGCCTATCAGAATGCAGTGGAAAGACTGGCCGAAGTACGACAACATGAGGACCTCTTTCTCCTCAAGAAAGCCACGGTACTGTATAATTGAAAGAATGGATATACTCCATGAGTTATTTATATAGCACTTTTATCTCCAAACATTCATGTTCAGAACAGTTTCACGCGAGGAAGATAAACGTATACTGCATCTTGTTCGTAGGTAATCGGCATGACAACAACAGGGGCAGCCAAATATCGTTCAGTTCTACAGCAAGTGCGTCCACGTCTGGTCATTGTAGAGGAGGCTGCACAGGTTTTCGAGGCCCACACTATCACCACACTGAGCCAAGCGTGTCAACATCTCATCCTCATTGGAGACCACCAGCAGGTAAGAGCTTACACAGTCAGATAGCTTAATGTCCCACGAAATGTCATTAAACTGTGTCGCAGGTACAGCATGTGTATGCCAGTGGATTTGGTCAGTCCAATATGGCGATTAGGTAAATTGGACACTCTAAATTCACCGTAGGTGTGAATGTGAGTGTGAATGGTTGTTTGTCTCTACATGTGGCCCTGTGATGGACTGGCGATCTGTCCAGGGTGTTCTCCACCTATCGCCCCTATCTCAGCTGAGATTGGAACAGCACCCCTAGCACTTGAAGATGAATGGATGGATGTCAATTTCATGTCATAAAGAGTTAAAGGGATTTGTACATTCATGTGATGTCAGTATTTTATAGGTTTGTGTGTGTTGCTGTGAGGGAAATAGATGCCGGACAAGTAAAATAAAACACCCCACGCCAGACATGATAAGAGAACAGTGAGGAGTTGTATGCTGGAAATCAGTAGACTATTACAGGAACTTGTCAGGGCCTGCCAAGGACATATGGCCAGGCAGCCTGTCTAGCAATCTGCAGGATGCAATCACAACTACACACAGTTCTATCACACATCTCAGTATTCCGACCTGGTCTCTCCTGGTTGTATAACTTATGTCTGCTCTTCTCCTAATATTTACTCATTGCACTGTGTTTATTCATGGATTTATGCAAGTGTTTGACTATAAAAACAAAATCTGACTTCTTTATTCGTCCTGAAGGTTCGGCATGACTGAGAATGGAATATAAAATAGAGTTTGACTTGAAAATTGCCTTTTTTGTAACTTTGGCTTAGAAATCAATGGCCATGTTATACAGATAAATTAGATAAATATAAAAGTTATTCATGACTACCTGAGGTGGGTCCAGTTTAATGTACCAGTACATGAAGACTACAGCTGGAAAATAATGCAATCAATATTGTGGTATCTCTGATTTATTGTATTTCTGGAGTATTTAACAAGATGAATTATTCTAAATACAAAATTATGGATTACTCTGTTTATTATGAGTTTCAAACCATTTGAGTACTTATTTAGACGTTATGAACACCCGTTCAGAGCTTTGTTCTTGTGGAACCCAAGTTTAGTATGTACATGTAATGGAGGTGGTTTGATAACACTTTGAGTAAAATAAGCTTTGGCATTTTGTGCCGTTCATTAATCCAAGGTTTGGTGTTGAAACGAGCAGAACACAATGCTCCTCATTAATAATATAATTTGCCTTTCCTCCCCCACACCCCTCCCACATACACTCACAATCACACTGTTCTATCCTGTGGCTAAATTAGGTGTGTATACACACACGTGTACACAGACACGCACACACTTGAGCACAGACAGGCTTGTACACATGCACTTGCACACACACACGCACACGCAAATCAGCCAAAAATGTAACAGGACAACAACAGAAAGTGAGTTAGAGTGCATTTGCATACATTCTTTATTCCCATCAATAACAAAACAGAAACACATTGCAATATATAGTTTATCCTGTCTGGACATGCTACTCTATCAAAAGTTATTTCCTCTGTGAAGGTGTTCACTAGCATTTGCAGAACTGCAGTTGGAGTGATGACTCTAAGCGCATGACCATGACAGTCATCTCTTTAATACTACTTCTCTTACATGGTGATGCATTATTCATTCATTAACACAATCAAGCAAGATTCACTTCAGTAAACTCAGAAGGTTAATTTGATCACCACTGGGTGGGAGAAGGCAAAAAGCAGTAAATCAGCTTGTTTCAGGTCAGAAATGGGTCATTTCAATTTTCAATTAAACGTTATCTAAAGTGCCATATTAATCGTTAAAAAAACCTCGGCCATTATACCACACAAAATATTCCTCAAAAATAATAAGTGACAAAACTGTGATTTCTCCCTTTAGCTACACCCCAGTGCAACAGTGTATGAACTTGCTAGGAACTTCAACCTGGAAATCTCCATGTTTGAAAGAATGGTGAATATGGGAATTCCTTATGTCAGGCTCAACTACCAGGTATGTGTTCAGTTTTTAAATTGTTTCTATTATCTATTGCACGATCTGTCACTCAGTAAAATGTAGACAACTTTGACAAGCAATTAAAGACAAGTTAAATTCATTACACTTGTACGTGTATAGCTCTGTATATAATGATAATAATATTTTCATAAATAATTTCTTTTGTTTGACAGCATCGTATGAGGCCAGATATTGCTCGTCTTCTGACCCCCCACATCTACAAAACACTGGAAAACCATTCCTCTGTGTTGGACTATGAAGACATTAAGGTGTGTATTTCATCTTCTACTTGCCTGTTTTTCATAGTGTATATCTGTTTACTTGCCTGCATGGAAAGAAAAAACTTGGACTTGGTATACAAAAATAAGAATATTAAATATTGTAATTACCAGAGTTACCAAGAATATGTTGTCTTTCAGGGGCTTAATACCAATCTATTCTTTGTGGAGCACAACCATCTCGAAGAAATGAAAGATGGGAAAAGCCACCAGAACCTACATGAGGCCATGTTTGTGGTCGCTCTGTGCCGCTATCTTCTCCTCCAAGAATACAAACCAGAGCAAATTACCATCCTTACAACCTATACTAGCCAGTTCCACTGTCTGCGCAAACTTATGCCTGCTAGCCAGTTCCTAGGTGTCAGAGTGCATGTAGTAGACAAGTACCAGGGGGAAGAGAATGATATTATCTTGTTGTCTCTGGTCCGAAGCAACCACCATGGTAAAGTTGGCTTTTTGAGCATCCCCAATCGTGTCTGTGTAGCCTTGTCCCGTGCCAAGAAAGGTCTCTACTGTATTGGTAACAGTGCAACACTTTCCCGTGTCAAACTGTGGACCAACATCTTTCATACGTTGCGAGAGAAAAAGCAGATCGGTGAGGCTCTGACCCTGTGCTGTCAGAATCATCCAGATCGGCAGATAAAGGCTACTTGTGGTGAGGACTTCAAACAAGCACCAGAGGGTGGCTGCACTCAGCCTTGCCAATTCCGTTTGGATTGTGGCCATGTTTGCGCAAGTGTCTGCCACCCCTATGACCCTGAGCACAAGAAGTACAAGTGTGCCAAACAGTGTCAGAAGACTTTATGTGATCTCAGTCACAAGTGCCCACTTGTGTGTTACAGAGAATGCCCAAAGCAATGTCCAGTGAAGGTTCAGAAGATCATACCCCAGTGTCAACACCCTCAGATTGTTCCTTGCCACCAGGATCCAGAAACATTTAAATGCAAGGAGCCTTGTCAGAAAATGCTCAGTTGTGGTCATCCATGTAAATCCACCTGCGGGGAGCCATGCACTAGTACGTGTATGGCAAAGGTCTCCCTTGTACTCAAGTGTGGCCACAGCCAGCAGGATGCTTGTTTTTACAAAACAGTGATAGAGGAGCCTGTCTGTAGGACCCGATGTAAGCATCAGCTAAAATGTGGCCACTTCTGTCAAGGTAGCTGTGTGAAGTGTTATCAGGGACGCTTCCATATTCCATGTTATCACAAGTGTGAGCGTCTCCTGGTGTGCTCTCACAACTCCAAGCAGCCCTGCTTTCAAGAGGGTTCCCCTTGTCAGAGACCATGTGAGAATTGTTGCGTCCACAGTCAGTGTAAGAAGAGTTGTGGGCAGTCCTGTACTCCATGCACTGAGCCCTGTTCCTGGCATTGCCCTCATCATAGATGCAGAAGGCTTTGCAGTGAGCCATGTGATCGTCCACCTTGCACCCAACCCTGTGGCAAAACCCTGAAGTGTGGCCATCCATGCATAGGCCTGTGTGGAGACAAATGTCCCAGCAAATGCCGCATCTGTAACCATGATGAGGTCACAGAGATTCTCTTTGGGACTGAGGATGACCCTGAGGCTCACTTTATTCAACTAGAGGACTGTGGACACATCTTTGAATACACAGCCATGGACAAGTTCATGGGAATGGATGACAACAAGGTGGCTACTGAGGAAGAGGTGGCCATTAAACTAAAGGAATGCCCCAAGTGTCGGACTCCAGTCCGCAAAAACCTTCGATATGGAGCTCACATCAACCACAGTCTGGCTGAGATTGAGTTGGTAAAGATGAAGATAAATGGAAATGCTAAAGATACTGAAAAGCACAGGGAGGCTCTTAATCAACAGTGGGAGGAAAGACTTGCCACCTCTAGAAGTCTTCAGCAATACAAGGACATCAGTGACATGTTGGAAAAGCCTCGTCTCACAGCAAAAGATCTGTGGGTGCTAGAACATAAGATGGCTTTCTTAACAAGAGTTACGGAGCTCATTGAGAAAACAGAAAACATGTCAGAGAACCAAAGTTCCATGTTTACAATGGATGCTGAACAGTTTGTAATCTGGCTGTATTACCACAACCAACATTTTACAGAACAGCAGGTCTATGATTTGGAGAGACAGTTACAGAGGCTCACGTTTCTTGCTGAACTCAACATCCGTTGTCATGAAGCAGAGAAGAGAGGACAAGGTAGAACGATGCAGCTTGAGGTGCAAACAATGAGAAAAGTTCTACAACAGCTTGGCCAATTCACTGAGCAAGATGAAAGAAGAGTGAAGGAAACCATGAAAGAGCTGAACAAGAAGCTTCCACTCCCAGGCTTGGGAATTTGTGATGAGGAGAGAAAGATGATCATCTCAGCCATGAAAGTACGTGCTGGACACTGGTACAAATGCCCTAATGGTCATGTCTATCTTATAACGGAGTGTGGAGGGGCTATGGAGAGTCGACAGTGCCCTGATTGTGATGCTACTATTGGTGGGGCCAGTCATAGATTGGCAGATGGCAACCAAGTGGCTTCAGAAATGGATGGCGCACTGCATCCTGCTTGGTCTGAGGCCAACAACCTTCTTAATTTTGAACTCTGAAAGAAAGAAAACTCAAGAATAAGGAGGGAACAATGCCACCATGGGAAAGAGCGTGGTTCCAGGATAATTCACTAATGACTAATATATATGCATGTGCTTGAAAAAAAAGAAAATGTACTTATTTGCTAATCGAAGTATGTTCCAAACAAAGTTGGAACTAATCAAACCATGAAGTGCAAAACAAGCTATGGAAATAAACAAAAATGGAACTGGAAATCTATTCATCATAAACAAATCAAGCTTAGCGCAGCCCCTGCGTCAGACATTGTTGGTTCACCTCTGATGGAAGCACAGTGCTTGTCTCACTAATCCTGTAGACCAGGAGGACCCAGTGGAACAGAGAGGCAGGAAGTGGAGGAGCGTCACCCAAGTGCGAGAGAGAGGGCAATGTGCCCTCTGGTGGCAATTGGTGGAAAAGAGCAGGGGTGACGGACTTAATTCCCAAGAGAGGAGACATCTCTCTGCCACAATAGTTTTGCTTTCCAGGCCAAGCTGCCATCTTTTCAATCCCCACCATTGGGTGCAAAACCTGACAAACATAAAGGCTTGAGTAGTTTTGCAGATACTTTGAATAATAATGTAAGCATAGTGAGAGACGTGTGTGCCCAGGTGGAATTTAAACCTTCCATTTGTAGAGTTGAATAAACCAAATGCTATAGTAATTTGGTCTTAAAGTTAGTGTCTTATCGATGCCATCTCTACATTTGTCTTATGCTGGTATTGTGTTGGCTGCATTTCAAATGATCAGAAACTTGCTTATTAATGTTCTCTTGGAGGTGTTTCATCAGCAAAGTTTGTTTAGGTCCAGCGTCTTTTCATAACACCGGATACTCTTAGGAGACAGAAACTGTGTGATGCAATGTCATAGACACAAGATAACCCTGCTGCTTACAGTAACCAAAATATTTATGGTAGTTATCGTGTTACCTTTGAGCCTCCTCGCGTTCAATGAAAACCATGTGTCTTGGATAAATAATAAATGAAAGGTTTGTTTCAGAGTTAATTTGTTTGTGTACATAGTTGTGCTACGGAGATTTTGCTTTTAACTTTTACTAGTGCACAGCATAATTGCAACATATTTCAGCACGCCAGCTATTTCCTGCATCTTAGAAATACTGGGATGTAATTATCCAGACATTTCCCTGCATACCTCTGAGAAAAAAAAGTATTTTGATGTGCCATGTAATTGCTCTTTATTGTGTATCTACCCCTAATAAAAATCTAATCATTTTGAAGTCCATTCAGTCACATTCGGGTTTTGTGTTGTGTTATCGACCCACTTCTGAGTCATCTTTGAACTCTGTATAAGACTTTAACACAAACTTAGTTTTAATTGTTTGCCATCACACTGCCACGCTGACTTGTCTACTTTCAAATTTGCCACATTTCTACCTTGTGTTGGCATCTCTCCTCTTTTCCTGTTCACTGATTATTTGGGCTCAGTTAATATGGTTTTCATATCCTTCCTGGATTTAACTGTTCCATATCGACTAGAAAGCAGAAAGCCTCACACCAAGAAACTGACAGGAGACTGAAACGTTTAACATGGAAAGAGATGGGCAGTTTAAATGAGAAGGAGGTGCAAGTAGATTGATTGAATAATGTGTTTTCAGTTCAGTCAGTGGATCAGGTGAAGAAGACAGAGGTAAATGCAGAGAGAATGGACCTGATTTGATATGAAGTGAATGGAGTCGTTTGACTGAGCTTCCTCTCCACTGGACCAGGAACGGTGTAAAGGAAAGAGGTATCTGGAAATACGGAAGTTCAAAAAAAAAAAAAAGACTCCAATGTCATTTATCTTGATTCAATATTGACTATTTAAAATATGTTTCTTTTTTAAATTAATTCTGGGATATAGTGAGCAGATATGATGGGGCAGTAGGGGCCTTGCCCATCCAACTATACATGAGCGGTAACTTTTAATAGGTTCTGAGTTTGGTAATATGTCAGCCACACAACCTGTGGTTTTAATTGGTGCCTAATTGCAGTGTGGGCAGTGCATTGATAAGTTATTACCATGGTCCTCTCATGAGATACCAGCCAACTGCTCACAGGACATGTACATGTCATCACATCAAAACTTTGATTAAGGCTGTGGGAAAATCACTGGCCCTGATCACATTTTGGTTCAGCTTCCAGGCTGATTTAAATGTAAATTCATTTTATTTCAGTTCCTCCCATCTTGACAGTGTCTTGATACGGGGGCAGGGTGGGAATTGAAGGGAAAAGGAGCGATTCTGCCCAGGTAAGCATATTTACTTTGTGAGTGCTTGATTCTAAACTAATTTGAATAACTGTGTGAAAGCCAATTTGGTTTAATTGAGCTCTGCTCATCTGAACACCTGCAACTAGATTGGTGACTGACATTAAGTTATTTTGCCGCAATGAGGCCCAAAGTGTTGCTTCAACTGCTTCATAATTCTGGATTTACCTGCAATTTTTTAATACAACGCCATATGCCATGTGCTTTGCAGAATATGCAATGAGCTCAGCCTGGTGTTTCACAGAGCAGCACTGAAATATGGCCAAGCAAGGGAATATAATACCTGGGCTAATCCATTCTACTCTCCCGTGCCTGTGCACTGTGACAAACGTGGTTTATTACCATTACCATCAGTGTATGATTATCAATATGTATTAGGGCATCTCACCATCAAGCAGAGCCCCAACAGGCCATGACAGGTCTAAAACAAACTACCTTTGTGCTCCATTGAATGAAAACATTAGGCAAAGATGCAGCTCCCCCTGGTGCCACTGTAGCACACCTGAATCTGCCCCGAGGGGTTGAGTGGGTATTTGTTTTAGCAGAGACCAGAACACACGCTGTCCTTGCCGCTGTGTGTGTTTATTTTGTGCACGTAACTCACGTTACTGCATCATTTGTGCACCGTCAAATAATCCTTTTAACAAATACAGAGAGACTTTTGGTGAGCACACATATGTCACTGCCCTTTGAAGCTGGTAAATCAGCAGAAGATGATGATTTCACTCGGACTGGGGTAAAGACTGCAAGGGGGAGAGTAAAGTGTTAAAAAGAGTAATTGTTTATGAAATCATAATCCTCTAAAATGATAGAGTTGTCACATGCACCATGTCTTACTAATAAAAACGTCAGTCAATGTTAATGTATACAGCACTTTTTTGAATCAGATATTCAGGCATTTACGTATGTCGTACTTTACATGTGTTTACATTAGAGCTGAAACAATTACTCAATTATTTGAATTACTAAATGAATCGTCCACTGTTTTGATAATCAATTAATCCGTTTGAAGCTTTTTTTTCACTATTAAAACAAGATTTCTGATTGTTTCAGCGTCTTTAATGTGAATATTTTCTTCGTTTCTTTGATTCATTTACGAAGAAATCATTAAAAACTGAATCTGTTTGGTTTGTGGACAAAACAAGACATCCGAGAACATCATCATTTCCAGGTTTGACGAACACTGATTACTCGATTAATCGATTAAAAGAAAGGTTTTGCATGCAAATTTTAAGATAAATGCATACAAAACACAATATAATAAATCATCAATCAATTAGTATAGTGTTTTTCACATGAGTAGACTTAATCCACTTTGCATTTGTGATGAATAATGCAGAATTTGAAGTTGGTGGGAAAAAATTGCCTACTCCTTTTATTTTATTACTACTATTAAAACAACTAATATTACTATTATTATTAGACATTAAATGCTATCTCCATCCTGCTCATTTTTCAGCTTTTACTCCACCATCTTCAGCCTGTGCTTAAACTGTCACATGGAGGCAGCATCGTCACTTCTCACCACCACCGTCCAGTGTTTATGCAGTGTTTATGAAGTGAGCAGAGAGTGTGATGCAATATATGTGGCTGGAAAGAACAGTTTAAAGCCACAGCATGTCCTATATGCCAACTGAAGTAAATGAGAATTTTCCTGTTTATGTTTTACCTTAAGCAGATGCAGCTGCTCACATTTGGAACGGCTTCCTGCGAAAGCGCTGTTTGCCCTTGACCTCCTGTTTTATGTAGCATTCTTAGAGGTCTGTGGACTTTATTCCGTGATGCACTTGCTCTTGTTGTTTTTAAGGATTTGCTCCTATCTCTTGTCCTTGCCCTTTCCCCTTATTTTATTTACCGGGCGTGTTTTGTAAGCTGGGGGATATTTGATAAAATTGTGCGAGTAAAAGGTCAGCACCTTAGATCAACTCTATCACGGGGAAGACAAGAAGTGTTGAGAAATGATGAATGGCTGTCTAAGTTTGATCACATTTACAGAGAGCCAAAACTTTCAAGTTTAAGTACACCCTTAAGGTTTTTACACGTTTTCCTTTCGGCTTCTCCCTCCCTGATTTGGCAGATATTTTACGACAGATGTCCTTCTTGACACAAACCTCCAGGCTTGGGACGGACACTAGGAGGACACTGGATGTGTCCCAGAGACTTGAATCCACCAGGTTGCACTAGGTTTCGAACACATTATTTAGAAATTGTCGGGCCACATTGGCTGAGACAGCCTGACTCTATATGTAGCCCCATAAATATTTTCATTTCGGTCGTCGTTTTTACATTGAACATGCATAGAAGAAGGAAAAACAGGCAATAACCATGGTGACAGTTATGCTGCGAACAAGCTGTTTGAACAAACATGCAGCCCCTGCTGTGCTGTAATGTAAATGTGATGGAATGTTGCACCATGTGCCCATATAAATGTGTGTGTGTGTGTGTGTGTGAAATGGTGAATGGCAAAACTATAGTCAGCGTTTGAGACGTCATCAAGACTAGAAAAGTGCTGTGAATATATTGATTTAAATGAATAAATAGACAAAATATACAAAAGTACATTCTTGTCTGCCAATGGTTCTAGTGTGGAACTTCATCAACCGACGTTTGAACATCTTGCTATGATCATTTTCTTAACCGAGTGGAGATGTTCTGCACTTTAAGCACTGTGTGAGTAGAGAAAATGAATTTGGACAGCTGGGAAGGCACAGATAGTTACATTGTGCCAAGACAGCAAAACAGGATCTGGGGGAAAAGCCATTCAAAAGCCCTCTGTCAGTCCCTTTAGTGACAGAACCGCACTGTCGCTGGCAGAGTGCACTCTCTCACCTGATCACCACTGCAGCACCATCTGATTATGCTTAGGTAGCATCCAGTACCCATTACATGAGCAGATAAAGAGATAATGAATAAATGAAAGATGCACTCATTAGGTTTCCTGCATTCGCACTTGTTCACAACTTTTAAACAATGATGTTTTTTCTTCCATTTCTTAAACCAAGATTGGATGTTTACTCCTGTTTGTGCCAAGTGCTGCTCTCCCTGACTCCAATTCTTAACTGATGGTATAAATGTGATGTCATGAAAATGTTATTTTTCCTCGCTTCCTGAAAAAATAAAGGAACGCAAGTCTGTCTCGCTAAATTGATGTTTACAGAAGAGACGAGGGGCACGTTTTAAAACACTACAATAACGGGGGTATCAAATTTATTGTGCAGTTGGCACAATAAATATGATGAATGGTTCCCCGGTGCACAACTGTTAGCACATATGTTGCTTCAACATCTGTTCAGTCATCAGCTGCTCTGCCACTCTCAGCGTTGTTTGTCTCACATTATGTCTGCGCAAAAGGCGGCGGGGGGTGTAAATAACATTAGCTTTCTCCTCCTCACGGGGGCCATTTGTGGGGGGTCAACAAAACTCGTAAAACAAGTGGTAGTCTTGTACAGACAGTGCGGTATTACGTCACTGTGATGTGTTCAAAATATGACCACAGATACTGCAACAGGGAATCTACAGTTACTGCAGTTACCTACAGGCTTGGTGAAATTCAAAGTTCTCACTCCCTCATCAGATCAGTTAAAAAGACTTAACAATTCTAAAAACGCGGATTAATCTCCAACAGTTATCAGGGAAATGTCTAAAATTTCAATATTTAACCGAGGAGTCTGGTGTATTTAGCGACAGCACCGCTCATCGCGAGCGGCATCACAAACCCTGCCGCTGTATTTCAGTCCAGTGACTGTGTCAGACGGAATCTGTGCTCCGGTCACGGAGAAAGTACTGAACAAATATTTTCATGCTTTACAAGTCACTCGTTTGTGTGTGACGCGTGTAAAACGAAGCCACCGCAGTTTCATGCAGCCGCGCAGTGTTGACTCCGCCCACGTTGAGTAGGGTACTATTTTTGTAGTGGAAAACCAACCTAAACCGTGCCGCGGCGAGGCGAGCTGGGACCATAGTGGAAAAGGGCCAATAGAAAACCCAAACACACGAGGAGAACATGCAAACTTCAAAATTCTAAGTTGATTTTTGAGAAGAATTTTTGAACAGTGGATTCTTTCGTCGTGTATGGTTCAGAAAGTTAGAAAATTAATTAAACTACCACGGGCTCCATAAACATGCAGCACTGATATTAAAGCCTTGAAGGACTTTCAAGGACTTCTATAACAAACACACGTCAAGGCTGCAGCCAACCAACCAAAAGATTTCTTGATCATGCACACCCTTTGGAAGGATCATTGTGCCGAGATGAAGTGGCGGTTAGCACAGCTGGCTTTTGTACACCGCCTTTTATACAATTTCACCCACTTGCCTTGGGCTTTATAAAGGCATTAATCTCTTTCTTAGATTGGCCAATCACAGAGTGAGTTTTCTGCTTGAATTGGGGCAGTGGCATCAACAGAGTTGTAGAAATAAATGAAAATGACTGAAATGACTTTGTTCTGACCTGCCTGTACTTGAGGTTAATTGTGATGTGGTAAAAAGAAATTAAAAAAAATCCTTTTTTCTTTTTTTCCAAAACAAGAAGGAAGTGCTTTGTGAAGCACTTAGAAAGCACTAAAAGTATATTTCATAGTATAACATTTAAAAGAGTGTTTAATATAAAAGGAGTAGTATTCATGACGATAAAGTCTCAGCACACTTAAAGGTAAAGATTATCCATGCGTTGGAAATGTAAACAATACACTTCCACTCCTTCTCTCCAGCTTGCTCACAAGTGAGAGATATCAATGTCTGTCTGTCTGTCTGTCTGTCTGTCTGTCCGCCTGCCCATTAATCATGCCCTTCTTTGGCGTCCTGCGTCCTTTGTGGACAAAGAACAAAGCCTTAGTGGATCACATCATCTACCATGACATTAAGTAATAACACAGAAGCAATTCTGTCCACTCAGCACACACCCACTGAGGCCCTGAGTAAGAGAGAGAAAAAAAAAAAAGTTGAGCAGTGCAACAGATTAAAAAAGAAAAAAATCCTGTGCGCCGTCCGAGAGTGGGGAAGTTTTCCATTTTATTTTTCATTTTCATTATCTGTCTGGCGAAAGTATAAATGCCAGGAGGATTAGAGAAATTACATGGGCTCTCGCCTTTCCTGGCCCGGTGCTTATCCTCCTCTCTGCTTATCTCTCTCACTCTCTCTCCTTCTTACCTTCTTCCCCTCGCTCTCTCCCTTTACCCAACATCTTTGCTCCTTCGCCCGTCCCTTCCTCTCTTTGCCCGTCTCTATCAATCTCTCATATGTCATAACTGCTCTGTTGCCTTCTTGCCTTCGCTTGCTCCCTTGTGGCACCTTCACATTTTCTCTGTCTCACAAGCTCATATTTGTGCTTCTCCTCTGTTTTTGTGGATGCATTGCTCTTGCCACCACCACCGGCACGCCTCCTGTGGCTCACACCGGATCAGCATGACTGGGTCTGGCCTCATGGGTCCTGATGGCCAACCAGTTCTCAGCAAAGAGAAGTGTCCTGAGGAGTACCCTGCTAATCCACAAGATCTATTACAGATAGCAGGGCTAACATAGGCGACAGAGATTAGAGGGGGGCAGACACTAACAGTATTGATTGGCTCTCTTATCCTGAGGCCAGCCCATCAGCGAGCTCATGTTATAGCATGCTGTAATGAAAGTCAGTGAGCATGTTAAAGCCAGCAGCTCAAAATGCATAAAGGTCTGTTTGAACTCAGGGGAAACTGTTGGTACTATAGAAGCATGCACCAAAGGCAGGGGGTAGAGTTTCTAGTGGTGCACCACTTGGAGGTTAACATTCACGTGTTACCTCTCGAAATAAATGGTGCCTCACAGAGGCTCACGTTCTCCTAAAATGGAAAACTACTCGTATTTCTACGCAAGGATGTTTTTTTTTGTAATACACTATGTCATGAACTTGTGTTTTAGTGAAACTGTGAGGGATTACTCTTTTGCAGTCACAAAAAAAACTGTAACCACTCAAAGGACACGTTTGTCGCTGGAGGTTATGCGGCACACTCATTCCTTTTTTTGTGCTTTATCCCAAAATATATGCAACATTTTCCTTTTTTCCTTTTTGGAATTTGATAAACGGCGGAACTGCCAAGGGTGAAACACTAATCAAACTGAATACTGAGGGTGGAAGTCTAATCAAAATGAAATGAAATTATTGGAGAAGCTTGAAATAGCGTATGTTTCCTTTAACTGCTGGTTATGACAGGAACATACACAGCCGTGGCTGCATGTGAAAACTCAGAGCTCAGAGAACACACATCATTATTATGTGTTGGACACAGTAACATGTTCCAAGCATAGTTACTGAATTAAGCCACTCATGTTCATCCAAGTATTGTTATGATGTCTTGAAATACAAGTCCAAAAATGCAAGAGTAGAAAAATGAGTCTCCCTTTTATGGGAACATGTAAATTGTTAGTTTTTTACATACACAAAACCTTTTCTTATTGGATAAATACAGTGATCCACAAATAATCCCTTGTGGCATAATAATCTTGAATGGAAAATCTGTGAGTGTGACAGCACTGGATGGAAATATTTCACAGAACAGTTTGATATGCAGGAGCAGTAACATTTATTTTAGTTGGACCTTACTGGGATTTAAGTGTCATGTACATACAAGCTGCGCCACGTATAAATGATTCAAATTAACAGTTGTTCTCTTTCTTTCTTTCAAATGCGTACAATCATCCATGGAGATGTGGAATGAGGACATGTTCTTGGTAAAAATGAAAGAAAAAAAAAAAAATCTCCTATCTATTTAAAGGCTTTTTATATCTGGCCTGGGTTAGAACTCATGCCTCTGTCTGCATGCTTGGAAGAAGCAGCCCACCTTTCCCCTGGGTTTAGCTTAATGCAATGGATTGCCAACAGCACTCTATAGCTACAAGGCCTTTGCTAATCACACTATTGATCCTGTAATTCCACCCATTTGAAACTCTTTAGCTCAGTGGGTGGTATCAATGAATAAAGTCCAATTTTCCTTTTCTCCCCTTGTTCGCAGAGGCACCTGGTGTCTCTGGGGAGGTGATTGAGACTTGTGTGCCTTCTCCACATCACAGCCTGGCTTTCTCTTTAGTATTCAACGGCTTCAGACTCCACCGGAAAGTCTGAGGCTTTGAGAACAAGCATAAATGGTGAATGGCTGCACATCCTTCCTTTCCCTTTGACTGCATGTTTATGGAAGTGCTGTGTTGGGCTCTGTTGTTCTATCTTTTTGTTATGCAAGCAAAGATCGGCACATCAGTGCAAAGAACTGAGATGCGGGAAGGTGTAGAATGCAAACTCACGTGGAATATCAATAGGCAGAGTTATGGTCTGGTTTTCTCGAGATGGCACAGGACGCTCCGGTTTCGCGGCACGTCGTCGCAAAGAATTAAAACACATCACACATCTTGTTGTTCCGTAAGCTATTGTGCGATTATACATTGTCCCCGTGTGGTTAGTTAGTCTGTCATTTTGTCAGCGCGTAAGATTAATTCTGACACACCTCTTTGACAATAATTGTGCTTTACAACAACACGAGCAAATTCAGCAATTCATGCCCTTCTGAGAAAAAACTGCCTGAAATTTATGACATCACTCTCTGCATGTGTGTGCGCAGTCTGCAGTAGCGTAGATGGTGCAAAGCAGCTAAAGGTGGGTTTGATTTCCCTGCATTATTTTATTGACCCTTTTCTGTAGATCAACAACAAGATAAGCAAGTCCCAAAGTCATCCCGTAATGTCTTGTATGCCTTTTAATTAGACAAGCCACACTAAAGGAGGAGAAGTGAGAAGGAAACATATTGCGGTGAGAGATGCCAAAGCACTTATTCCTGTTTACATATTGTCCTTGAGTAGCTGTAGGTCTGAGAACAGGCATTTTTGGGATTAGAAGGGCATGATGAGGAGGTGAGTGAGGGTGTGGGAAACAAGGAACAAGAAAATAGCTTTGGCGAAGGACAGAAGAGAGATAGTGTGTTGAAGATTGTATAAATAAACAGAACATGATTCATATTGTAGTTTTCAAATGGATCTACGGGAAAAGATTTGTAAAATGTTGACACCAGGATAAAAGTACTTTACATTTAAAAGCATAGAACAAGGGTTTTCTCCGGTTCTCTGGTTTCCTCCCACAGTCCAAAAACATGCAGGTTTGGGGATTGGACACTTTAAATTGACCGTAAGGGTGAGTGTGAGAGTGGATGGCTGTTTGTCTCCTGCGATGGACTGATGACCTGTCCAGGGTGTACCCCACTTTTCACCCGATGCCAGCTGGGATTGGCACCAGCGACCCTCACGTGGAGGATAAAGCGGTAGAAAGTGAGTGTGTGAGTGAGTGAGTGAGTGAGTGAGAATCCACTGAACCGGAAACATGGTTTCCTTTCCCACTTCAAAAGTAAAGTGGCCTGAAAGAGGTTGTAGACTGAAAGCCGCACGGGCAGAAAATGACACTTGACAGTGTATGACATGAATATTGTCGGGTCTTTTTTTTAAAGCACATTCTGACTGACATCAACACCTACACTAAACCTGGATTTTGTGGGGAATCCTTCTAGGACAAGGTTTGTGTTTAAACAAGCATGCATCCTTCACACAGTAATCATCCTTTTGAAACAAATTTGGATTTCAACTAAACCACATTTTTCTGGTGAAAATCACTGTCTATAATCAAATAATGATATTTGCTGATCCAGGTGCATATCTCCAATTTAGTGTAAGCATTGAAATTATACATATTGTGATATAAATCGACAAATCTACTGCCTCTCTGGTCAAACACTGGCTTTCTAGGTCGCTTCACACCCAACCCGGCTCATTGTCCCCTGCAGACTCCTTTTATAAATGGGTTTGTTTCGATGTTTTTAACTGTAGGTACCAAAACTGTATATAGGAAATAGAATTGGAGTGATTTTGATACGACCTGCCAACTTTTAAGAATGTATGTCAAAACAACTGGGACAGCTCCAGCTTTTATGACCGTGTGTTACTGACAGTGTTTTTTAGCCGTCTGCACCAAGCCTTCTGCAGGATTTTCATCTAAAGCTATTATTAGCCGTAGAAGCTCACATGGATCTGTGGACAATGAAGGGTCGCCATTGTTTGGCCTCTCTCCCTCTCTGTCTCTCTCTCTGTGTCTCTCTCGTACACACTCACACAGCACTAGAGTGTATGTGCTGCTTCCTTTTCATAGTGTTCAAAGGAGATAATACCACTCAACAAACCCCAACTGTACGCCCCTTCAATCTTTGTCATGTGATTGTGCGGCTGTGGTCCTCCCTCTCTTTGTGCCAACTCACCCTCGTCCTCTGTTATACGAGGCACTCTTTGCATTCAACCGCCGGTCATTAATGTTGTCCCAAAGCAATAAGCCTTTGACTGTGTGACCAAACAGTTGATGCTTGATAAGCGTAATCCTTGCCTGTGTTTTAGTCCCCTCAATGGTGCTGCGTGGGCTGCAGGCCCTTCATAAAGCAGTTAGCACTAAATTGCTCACTCTTGCTTGCCTTTTGTCTCTGGATTTGTCAAACACTTTGAGCTGCTTTGCAGTTCTGAGGGCAGTGGCCTCAGTGGGATGGAGTTTACTGACTGCTATGCTTTGTAGCTCTGCTGGCCACACAGAATCAGGCCCTTTTCCATTTGTTTGTTGTAAAAGTTCACTTACTTACTCGCTTCTTCCGGCCACGCAATGAAGTTCAATCTACTAAAATTGACCAAGGAGGCTGTATGTGAGGACACAATGTAAATTTGGAACTTCTCCTGCCAGCATCACAGACACGTTTATTGAAACTTTGAGAGCGAGGGAGAGAAATCGCGCCGGAAACAGGAGGCCTCTAATCCAGACAATCTCCACCTGCTTAGGTCACTCATGAACCTTTTATGCCTGAAAATGGCTTGTGTTTTAAATGGGATGAAGTTCCTTGAGCTCAACAGTGTTCAGCGCATTTTACAAACAACTCACGAACTTGCACTCAAATTACAGGAAATAAAGAGGTAGGGGAACTAATTATGCAACATTAAAATGTCTCAACACATTTTTCATAGTTTTAATGAAGTATAATTACATTTAATTTAACAGCTACTGTTGAAATAATCTGTTGAAAGGTATCACGTGAAAAAGGTGGAGATTTCAACTGCAAAAAAAAGCCGTTTCGTCAGTGTAGCTTTAAAAATGCCTTCATTTCTTTGGGTTTTGAAATAAGCATTTCTTTATGTCTGTCTATTATTCTCTGGCAAGGCTATGGTCACCCACATTCAACTAGCTTTAGCCACAATCCCATTAATCGCATTAGCAGTCAAAGGAGAAGCAGCCAAGTTGGATTAATTGCCCTCCACTATGCAAAGCAGGCTAAGTGTAACAGGAATTCAATACCAAGGAGGGCTGATGAGTGATTACAAAAACAGTCCACTTACTGCTCAAAGTTTAGCAAGACATTATCTCACATTGGGTATTATCATCCATGTTCCTCCCCTGTAGAAACTGTAACTGCAGATGACAATGGCTGAAATGCCAATGCCTTGTTTTGTCTCAGTCTGAGTTGTCAAATGATGTCAACATTCTGCACCATCACTCA
Organism: Solea senegalensis; assembly: GCF_019176455.1. Taxonomy (NCBI): domain Eukaryota; kingdom Metazoa; phylum Chordata; class Actinopteri; order Pleuronectiformes; family Soleidae; genus Solea; species Solea senegalensis. The sequence goes on along the minus strand of NC_058024.1, from coordinate 20,169,776 downwards.
CTTCCCATTTGTGCAGACATGAGCCAAGCTAATACATCCTATATGTCCCCCCTGGGCTCCCATACATCAGCCCTTGTCTCATGAGAGAGGTTCAGGACGGAGGGATCATTTATTATTTAAATGTATAAAAAGGGTGGGGTGAGGTAGATTCTCATAAAGTATATTTTTCCTCAACGCAGTAACTCTTCAGCAAGACATTTGGATTAATATGGCTTTTATAAACAGGCCCAGTAGCTTCTTTGTTGAAAAATCTCCTTCTTCTTTCGGCTTCACCCTTTAGGGGTCACCACAGCAGATCATTTTGCACGACCCCTTGTGTTCAGCCTCTTTCCTGAAAAATACGGCCGTAAAATATGGAAATGGGACAAATTTAACACTTTGGTTGAAAACTTAGCATGTGATGTAAGCACCAACGTGCACACTGGTCACTATCTACAGTATATATAACTGATATTAATTTTGATCCTTTTCTTATTAAAAGAAAACACACCCACAGTCAAACACAACATCTACGATGTAGACATTCGTAATCCGTGCACTGCAGCGCTTCACTGTCACCTGTGGACAAACAGTCTGTTGTGTGATCAACGAGCTTGTGTTGGAAATCACAGCTCCAGCCTGGCCGACACAAAAGTACCTCATATATCTGGGAAATGCCTGCAATAACAGAGTGATATGAATAATGTACAGAGTACAGTATACAATAAATAAACAATGAGGTTTTTTTTTGACCAGTCCTGTGTGCCTCTCAAAAAAGCCTTGGTTATTTCAAAAGGTTGCACACATACATCAAAAAGGTGCTGGCAAAATCAGAAAGGTCAAGGTTGATGTTTTCATTCTTTTGTTTGATCGATAATGGAAAACAGATTACTGGATATACAGTATAATGTTTGATGAAAACACCCAATGGATCATGGATGAATTTGGCATGTAAACACAGAGTGCAGATGTATCACCCTGCCTTTACAATCTATTGCCCACTCCTTGATAACTCTGCCAGAACAACCAAAACTGGCATATGAGAATCTGTTTTGGCATCCAGTCTTGTTCTCTTGTGTGGGTTTCTGTTTCTAAGTCCTGATCTTTGTAGTCCGCAGTGACTGTGTTGTACGGCTTAATATCTTAGATATTTCATCTAAGGTTTTCTGAACAAATCATATGGATCATCCATAATACCTCAGTACTACAGCCTGAGGCAAACACCTATCACCCACTTACTACTCTTTTCTACCATCTGCAAAGAGAAGCTGGAAGTTATCCTTCTTTTAACTGAGGAAAAGAGGTCAGTGAGGATCACACTGGAAACACCAGTCCTACTTACAATCTTACCGGCCACCCGTCCTATGCCTCTTGCAACATTTTGACATCCAGAAAAGTTAGTCAAACACACGAGCTGCTGTTATGGTTTGGAATTGCCTGTTACTTCGCTACGACACTAAAAAAAGTCTCAACCAGAGGAGAAGGAAAACGAGGATTGGAGATGCATTCGTAAAACTGTAGACAGCTGAGAGTGGAGAGGAGTTCTCAGACTTTTGAAGATTCCAGGACCTTACCTCGACACATAAACAATTGAGCTTCAGCCAACCTTAGCTAACAGACTCTCTTGTCACTTGTTGCCAGTGGGTGTACACTCTGATGCACATAATGTTTTTTACAGTCAATTATTGTTGCCTCATCATGTTATACTTCTCCACTGTTGCTCGGAGCTGCCTCACTGCTACACGTTTACTTTCAATCGCTGCCTCTTGCTATCGCATGAAAATAAACCAAATAAGATTGTTTATTTAAGTAAAACAAATGGTCGGAAATGTACGGTATGTGCGTGTATGGGATATGAGTACGGACAAAAATGTTTATGTCTTTCAGAAACTGTCTCACAATCCAAAAGAGTCTTGATTCTGGGAAAAATACTGAATTTAGATTTCAATCACTGTTTTAAACGGCTACACTTTTAGATATTTTACATTTAGCCCCTTTAGCCAACACACAGGAGCACAGAACAACTTCCCCTTAGTCCTCCAAAATTGTGCCACCATTGGTCCAACTGAAGGGTGAGGAAAGTATGTCCCTCATCTCCTCTTCTGCTTGGTGCACAATGTTATGCCCCAGTCTAGGGGGCCTAGGACATAACATGATAAGGCCTCATCTTCCCCAAGTCCCAAGTGACCACAAACGATTTTTAGCGTTGTATACAAAAAAAGAATGATTTATTTACAAGAGGTAGGATCAATTATTACAAAACGGTTGACCTGAGGTCTAGGCTTCAGGGTGGACTAAGGCCCAACTAACAAACAAAAAGGTCCCTGTCTAGAAAACAATAAATCTTACCTAAGCAACCCAAACAAACCAAATAACAGGAACTTACCTCCCTAACTAAATAAACAGGAGAAAACGCTGTAACAAAAACGGCAGTCCACCCCTACTGTTTGCAAAACCTACTAAACTATACAAAAGACAAAACTATGGTGGAAGTGTGGCCGGTTGGGAGAAGAGGATGATGAGGAAGTGTGTGTCGCCATCTGCCATGCTGTTCTTGCCCCCCCGTTGTCCACCATCTTGGCTCCTTATATACCAGGTGGTAATCAAGTGCAACCAATCGAGCGGCAGGGCCCAGAACCAGTCCACCAATCCTGGCACGGCTAGGACACACAGCCATTTACCTAGGACATTGACAGAAAAAAACACAGGGCACACACACAGCACCTCGACAGCAACACAACGACGACAGTCTTAACAACCACTTTCTGTGTGACACAAATCAGAAAAGTATGGACAGTGAGAGTGACATCAACACTGGAGCCACACAGGATTGTGACCTTAATTCCATCCTCTACTCCCACTACAGCAATGCGTAGATGAACCCTTCTCCCAATGTCACTCACTCCACGTACTCTAATGACACTGCTATACAGGGACTGCTTAATAACTCCATTACAGGGTGCAATTACTGCCAATTAAGTATAGACAAACAATAGGAAGTGCTCAACATGCCACACTCATGCCTTGTCAGACAGTAGAGCTTCAAATATCTTGGATTATCCTTTCGACAACACAGTGACTATGAGCACTCCCAGCTAAAATCAAAGCATTTTCCATTTCATTTATCCAATCCCCTGCACTCAGCCTCACCTTAGCCAGTCATTAAAGCTAAGCCACCCAAACATTGTAAATTAACCGTAACCCCAAATCATCCCTCGATCCATATTTCACACGTCTGCCATCAGACAATATTGAAATAGAAATTCTCAAAAACGGATGAGCGATTTCTTTGGCAGAGGATTTGTATCCGTCTGCCATAGCAGTGTGAAAACAAATTGCCTTGATGACCTTGTGTTGTCTGTCTGTTCTTTTACAAATGTACATATCCGGCATGAATGGTTTTATGTGGAATCAGTGTCACTTGTACATTTTGGTGTGTTTATTTCTACGTTTTACTGTTGTACAGGCAGCAAAACTTAATTTCCTGTGGGACTTTATCTAAATGTCATTAGATTGCATTAGATAAAAAAAAAAAAACAGGAACTCTGCAGCAATTCAGGGGAGGAAAAAAAGAAATGAAATAAAAGACAAATATTATTGAGTGAATATTGAAACAACCTTGCGTAAAATATAAACCAACTGTGGAATAATCGAGTGCCAATTGGCAACATGAAACAGCTCATGTTATTCAAATGACTGTGAATGTCTATCGACACACATCAGAAGTAATGGATCAAAAGCACACTGTGGTTTGAATTTGAGACGCATATAGTACTGTAACTTTTCTTTTTTTTTACACACCATAAGCGAGTAAGTAAATAAATACATTTCACTGGTTTTACACTTGGGACCTGGCTAACACCAGTATCATCTGTGTACCATGAGCATTTACCTGATTTTCATTGAAAACAAATGTGGCTGTCTGGTTAAATTGCTAGCACTGCGACGTAATTGTCAGTGAGACATGTTTTATTCATTGTACTGGCAGTGTAGCCTTGCAGGTCTTAGGTGCCTGCTGGAGCAGCACAGTAATTCACTGAAAGTGTAGCTCACTGGAGGTAACAGCAATGTCATGTTTCTGACTAATTGCACTGTCAGACTCTTTATACATGTGACTGTGACCTCAGAGGGATCATCAATACACACACACACACACACACGGAGAGAGTGAGCGAGCGAGCGTCTGGTCTCTTTACCGTGTTCCTGAATTAAATCTCCTTTGAATGTCATGGCTGATGATTCTAGAGGTGATGGGCCACAGATGGTTGCTCTCAGAATTACGGGTGTAACAATTCTCCTAATTGGTTTGGTTGAGACCTTTATTTGTTTTTCCTATTTTCAACACTGTTTTTTGTGCTAGTAACCTCCCCTTTGCTGCAGGTGTGATGAGCACTACTGCGCCACTGTCACATGACATGTAATTCAATGACAGAAAAAGAAAAAGAAGCGTTTCTCACAATAAAGTATTCCCATTCCCTTTGCCAGTGGATAGCAAATTAGCTATGTTAAAGAAGCACAATGTAGAATTTGCTCGCCCTACAGTTGGGAAAATGGTTTTGTCTGTCACAACAATGCATTTGTTGACAAGCCAACAATAAGGATGAACTCTGAGGCAGGACTTCTAATGTGCAAACAACCATGTTTCTAGACCAGGTACAGCAAACTGACCCCCACATAAAAAAAACAAAGGAATGATTGTGCTTTAGTTTGTGTCGCTAGTTTTAACCTATACTCATGCACATTGTTTGCCGTAGTTCTTTGTGTGTCATCATAGTACTGACCTGAAAGCCCAAGTGACCTACATTAGTAGGTCATTAATGTACTATCAAAATGATTTTGGACACATTATTTGAACTCCTACACGTGGAAGGGAAGTGTGTTTGGAGCTGGAGGGTCGTCGGTTCAAATCTCAGGACAGGTCTAGCGCTGTCCCTGAATAAGGTGCCCAAACCCCCATGGCTCCCTGGGCGCAGATAAGTGCTGGGTTGCATGCAAAGGTCAAATTCACTCACAGTAATTGGTGTGCAAATTAAAGCTAATTTTAGTTCTACATTGTGTTGCTTTAATGGCTGGTTAATGCATGAAAATTACGCAAAAAACGGGCCATCATTGCCAGAAACAAAGCACATTTTCATGTTCATACATGTACTGTATCCTATGTGCAACTATACAGCTTGGCCTAACTTGAAATATGAGTCTTGTTACATGAGTTTAAGTGCAGTAATTTAGTGTAAGTACATAAGCCATGGCAGTTTACAGGTGAGTTACATATTTGTGTAATCCTGGATTTGGGCTGTGGGTGTGGAAAAAAACAAACAGGGAGAGAAAAAGTTTTCCTTAACTCAGAAAGGCGCCCCTTTTTTCTGCTCCTCGTCACAGCGGGATCACCTTTTTCCATATCACTCCACCATCTCAATCATAACACTGCAAAACAAGGTGTGCCACTCGAAATAGTTCCTGATCCATCCCAAAGAACGAAACAACCACATTTAAAAACAAACAAAAAAAAAACACCCATGTAACCATGTCAACATTTTGAATTGGCCCTGAAAAGTAAATCGACCAAATAAATACATTTGTATTGCAATTTTGGTCCTCGTTTCAACATTGTTACACTCCCCACTTTGATCTATTTTGACACATGGGCACTGATAAAAGCAAAAGATCCACAATTTCCACACTAAATCCCTGACCATGTATCCACTTGTGGGCAATGAATTGAAGTGTTGAACTAAATATCATCTGCTGAAATGAACAGCTTTGGGTCTTTGACAAACCAACAGAGCATGGATATCTGAATAAGATGCAAGACAACATCTGCTATATAATGGATGCTGTTATTGAAAAAAGCCTCTTTGACACACACATGAATGGTCCCATTAGGACTACTAACCCTGGTATCGGTACAAACACGCGTCATACAATGAGATCGGATGAACAAAAAATCCATATATCTGCACCTTTTTAATCCTGCTAGATTGACGTCTTCAGAGTCTCTCGTGTGATTTGTAACGTATCAAATTTGAATGTAAACAAATTCTGCTGCACGTGCGCAAGCCTATTTTCAAACAAATGAAAAAAAAAAAGCATCTATCAGAGGGATATTTTTATATTTAGGAATGCCAGCAGCACTGCCAAAAGGCATATTGAGAGTAGGCACGCCTCTAGGCATGTTTGTCTGCCCCCTTGGTCAGTTCACCATGTGGTCTAGGCTGAAATACCTATTGGATATTTTGTCCCATACCAATTAATTTTGTGCACATAATTTTCTTGTACATTTTTTACTATGGGTTTGACCAAGCGTTTCAAATGTTACCCTGCCATTGAAAGATTTAAGCACAGATTCAAATTGCTTTTTGTGGAGTGTACTGTGTACGTGTGATTAGTTATTTACTAATCCAGATGCAAATCTTCACAGTTTAGTGTAAAGTATTAGAATTATACTGCTTCACTCTGATCAAACACCAACTACTGCATTGAATGTTGCTATTAGCTGTTTTTTTTATTTTTTTTATGTCATGTAAACATTTTAGTCTGACTAAAATTGAGCTAGTCTTAGTCGGACTAACATTCCTGGATAGTGCGATTCATAGTCTGATTACTCCTGCATGTATTCGCTTAGTTGGACTGGCGTTGTTGCTCTGTAGACGTTCTCTCTCCACTGTGTGAAACATCTCCTTAGACAGTTGCAATTCTGTGTCAGGTTTCACTACCACACCACACCCCCTCACTGCTCTGCACTCGCCCTTCATAGCATGTTTTTAAATCAGGCATTTGGCAGAGTTAGCCACAGAAGAGGAGGTTTATTTACCCTTATTTGCCCTCTTTCAGATTTTTAATGACCTACTTTTAACTGTTGATTCTGGAAACTCTGCTAGACTTGACTGCTGCCTTTGATACAGTAGACCACAACATTACTTTGTCTCGCCTTGAATTGTGTGTGGGCATTAAGGGCACACCCCTTAATTGGTCCAGGTCCTATTCCGTCAAATAGAGGCTTCTCTGTTCATCTAGGTCAATATTTCTTGGCTTTTTCTCCTCTTACCTGCGGGGTGCCTCAGGGCTCTATCCTGGGTCATATCCTTTTCTCACTGTACCGGCTCCCCTTGGGGTCCATTTAAAAAACAACAACATCTCCTTCCATCTTTGTGCAGATGGTTTACAGATACATCTTCCCTTACTGTCAAACAGCTCAGCTCCCATTCAGTGGACTGTCTCAGAGACATAGAGACATAGATGGACAACCTGACCTCTTTCATAGTTATCACTGTGCCATTGGCCCGATAAGTTCATTCTGTCACTCATCTGTAAGGACTCTTAATGTGATTATGAACAGCACCTTTAAACCCACCTTCCCTTGAAGGACTTTGAAAGGGCAATTCTTCCCCTTTATTAAATCTTGACTCGACGACTATAATTCCATATATGTTCCTCCTGATCAGTCGTCTCTCTGACGCTTATAGGTTGTCCAAAATGTTGCTGTTCACCTTTTGACAGGGACAAAACGCAGGGAGCAGATCATTCATGCTCTGGCCTCTTTACATTGGCTCCCTGTCTATTTTAGCATCCATTTCAAGATTGTACACGTGAGAGCTGCCCAGACCCTTGAGCACTTCAAAAAAACGTAACTTATCTTAGGTAAGATACCTTGGCACAGTCATGAACTATTCCAATGTACTTTTCGATGATTTCACCCTCTGTTAATTGTTCTCTGCCTCTTTCTCTGACACTCTCCTCCTCTTATTCCTCTCTTTTTCTCTGCCAACTCTTTTCTGTCTTCAATCTTTCCTGTTGCAATTTCTACATTTTTGGTGTTATTTTAACACACTTTGTTGCGTTGTTTGATTGTTGATACGTTAATTTGTTGTCTCCATCTGGTGGCTGACACCGGCAACTTATATATAAAATGTCACAATAGAACGTGTGCGGCCCACACTTCGCTGCACTACAGCTTTAAGCCAATGAAAAGTTATATGTACATAACATATATTAAGCCAACATTTGTACCAAAAAAAAATAAAGATAAAAAAAGTTATGCTGGGAACAAGAATGACCTGTTGGATAAATGCTTTTGTGATTACTAAGTGACTAATACTCATTCTTTGTGTCACATAAGTAAATAAATTGAAAATAAGTATTGGATTCTTGTTATATTTAGATTATATGTAATGTGATTAACAATGTTAATGAGAGTGACAGAAGATAGAAGACATAAAGGCACTTATACAACTAGGATATTCATAGACGTTTTCAATGAAGAATGGAGAGAATAAACATTATATGAAACATATTGCATGGAAAGTCACACAGCTGACCTTTAAGGACCTTTGTGTAAATCTGAATTCATAATTGACCGTCATCACAAGACATATAATTCCATACCTGACTAATTACACATGCAGTGATTACACACGTTTTGAAACAAGACATTCAGACCGGAGACCATCGCAATGTTATTCTGTACATTCTCACTTTAGTCTTGAAAAGATGAGGTCAGACTTTAGCTGTGGAGGAGTGGGAGAAAGTTTCACCGATGCCTCATGAGCTCCTATTCTTTGGAGAACTGTACTTTTTGTTCTCCAAGGGTTTACTGAGGGGCTGTAACTGTTTCTAGTCTGATAAGAAGCAAGTGTGTAGACTGAAGGGCAAACTCAACTAAAACTGTTTGATCTCACTAACAGCTGATTTATATTGCTAGACTAGTCTAGAATCAAGATCTGCCCATTTACACTCATCAAATGAACGAACAGAGACACGGACAGATGGAGAGAAACTGACAGATGAAGTCCAAAGTCTAATATATGCACTCCTTCCTCTTAGTTTTGATGATCTATGCCTCTTTTTTTCTCCTCCAACATCTGACCCATCACTTTCTGTCAAAGTGTCTTTCCACCTCTTTCTGTGTCTTTCTCTCTCTGTGTTTTCATCTCACTGAAGGGTAGCTGAAATGCCACAGAAACACACTGGTCCTCATCTCTGTCTCCATACCGTCCTATGGCGTTATGGATTAACATTTGGGAGGATATATGTAGTTTAATAAAGCATTCACAGTTCCAGGGAATGAAAGGAGGCCTCACCTCCCTCCCACCTGGCAACATTATAAACCTCCACGATCTCTGGACCACGAGGCCTCTTGACATTATAGTTTACCGTCTGTTGAAATTATTCAAAACTTAGTAATGCAGTAGTCCCATACTTGTTTACCTCCTGAAACACAATGTGCTCAAAATCTGAGTAAACATTTACTGAAATTCCATAGTACTTTCTTTTTTGCAGCCCTCTGAGTAAATAACAGTAAAAGAAATATGCAATTTCCAATTTTGATGGCTGTATTCTGCATACTGCAAGACCTCCTCATTCATCACCTCATTCTCTCTCTCTCTTACATAATGAACACGCACACACACACACACACACACACACAAGCACCCGACCCACCCACATAGATACAAACTCCCCCGCAGCCTATCTTCACCCCACTGGCACAGGTGGTCTGCGCCTCACCTCATGAAAAGCCCGCCTGGCCCTACTGCCTGCGCAATCTCCCATGAGTCCCTATGTTTCCATTCTGAGCGAGACAGGAAGGAAGTTCAGTTCCGAACCTGATCTGTTCTGTTCTACTGCCGCTCGCTGCCATCTGGCTGCCCAACATTGCGTGGCATTACGACGATGTGTGCAGATGTAGAGGAAATCTGTTTGCCTCCATTGCAGGTTGTTTGGTTTAAGGATGGCAGGCTGGCAGATGTTAATGGTATGCATGTATGCACATATAGTGCAGCATATATAATATTCTGGCATCTGCAGCGGTGTATTTTTCATCAGGTGAAGGTTTCAGCTGACACTGTGTGCGTGTGTGTGTGTGTGTGTGTGTTATGATTTATTGGCGAATGGCTGTGTGTTGCTGAATCTGCAACTGTGCTCCAGTGCCAGCAACTGATCTTCAAAACAACAAGTTGTTCTGCATTTGCGGTGGGGGCCGAGGAGAAGAACGAGAGGAATAAGAAAGCAGAGAATTAAAGAGAAAGAGAGGGAGATCTTTTCTTTTTTTTAACTTTGATAATGATACAGTGATCGTTTGTGTGTTACAAGAGAGATAGTCAGAGGCAACAAGACAGAATGTAGTCTGACCCCGATTTTGTACATATGGTGGCTTTACGACACAACAAACATTGACGTGTAAAGATGAACGTGCAGCCTTTCGTCTGCAGCCAAACACTGCAGATGCTGGAGCAGTAGTTTCATTCATCTTTTATTAACATGATTAGCACTCATTTGCAATGACCACGTTTAGCTCCTTTACATCTTACATGGTATGGCTATTCAGATAGGATAGGACACAGTTAAGATATTGTGTACTTTTTTTTTGTATATTTTCAAAAAAAAAATACTATCTTTTTTATTTCAAGAATGTTTACAGAGTGAAAACCAACAACTTGGGTTTGTGTGTCCGAGAAAGCAACAAATGAAAAGAGCCACACCATCAGCTGCAGCAGCAGAGAGGAGACATTTAAAGCTGACAAACCCACAGGCTCACTGGACTGCTTATATTTCACTCAAAGAGAAAACAAGCAGATTCGTTGGATTTGGACAAAAACTGCCGAGGCCTCAGTGAGTGATGTTTAAAAAAAGTGCAGCAACTGGCGAAAGTCGTCGTCATCGAGCAGCAATTACTATGCTGCATTGTGTTGCCTAGCAACATGGAGTTTTGTCCGCAGACCATGCAGTCGAATGAGTTAATGATGTACATGCGTCTCAGTATTTACTGCTGATTTATTCTGCTGCTCATTCTATAAAAAGTGGTGGGGTGTTTTATTTATGTCACTTAATGTAAAGTCAATGCACACACCCAGTGCTGCGCTGCATCAATAATCAAGTTGCACATGGATTAACAGGCCGCACAACACTTCACCGGAATTAATTTAAGATATTCTTTACTTCGCTGTTCATTTACAATTCAAGAACAGTAACATTTACTGTACATTTTAACTGGCTTGTTCTTCCATCTGAGTGCATGTTTAGTAAAGCAAATGTATTCTATTTGGGCAATTTATTCAATTAAAAAACATTTTATCATGTAACATTAGCACTTTTATTCGAGTACATATTTGCAGTGCTCTTGCATCTCATAAATGCTTCTCAAAAAGCTTCGGTTCACTCTTGTGTTTCTGTGGTTTCCTTGTATTTGTTTGGCACAGTATCCGTTCACACAATGTGCACATGGCAGCAAAAGAGTCACAAGTGTAGACTCAGACACAGTGTTTGAAGCAGAACACAGCCCTTTAATCAAAGCCAGGTCCAGTACCTGGACAATCCAAACTGGCCAAACCAGGCAGAGGTACAAAACACAGGCAGGTCACACACCAGCAAACAAGATCAAGACAGACTAGAAGTGACAGAAACACAGAGACTTTATACTGTGAGGAGAGGGGCGGGGCGACAATTAGAAACAGGTGTGACACATTAGGGCAGGTGCAGGTAATCACAGAGGTGGGAAGACTTGTGTAAGAAACAAAAAGGGACTGAACAGGGACGTGACACCTGTGCACTTACTGTCACACTGTGTGTCTTAAAACAAAGGTCGAAAAACGAAGGTTTAACGAGAACCTGTCATGTTTTGGGGATTTGCTTCTGGAAAGACCAATTACGGTTGTTCAGCCCTTGACAAAGGATTTAAAGGACTCTGCATCATGGCCGAACGCACCAATAGAATTCGCCGACGGTGAGTCTGCTGTAATCAATAACATGCAAACCAAGGATGGATGGCGAGCTGTTACGGCCATAAAACAAAGAGCCACTTGTATTGACATGGCTATCCATACTACTCTACGAGCTCTGTCAGCTGCAGAGAGAATTTTTCTCTATTATTTATTTTTATCTTATTTCATGCCATGCTGCCCCTTGAATCTTTGGTATCTGAAGACTTCTTGAAAAAGCTGTTTCATGCCTCCTCTTTAAGGAGTCTCATGGAAAGATCTTTTTCACTGCATTGCAGAAGATCCTCGCGGTGTTTTTCAAAGTACCTTGGAAAAAGCAACATGTATGTGAATGATTAGCTATAAATAGGCATTGACAGGCTGATGGATTATGCTTTAACATCAGGGGTTTATCAACATCACTACTTTCCCTTTGTCATTTCTCAGATAATACTACTAATGCTATTATCTTGCTTTAAAATAACAAAAGGTACCACTATGAAGGAACACATATTTTTATTTATTTGAAGCATGTGAAACTGTCAAATCTGATGAACACATGTCCATCACTTGTTAATCAGCATCACTTCCTGTACCTTAACATAAGATTGGTGGTCTCTCTCTAGTACACCAGCTTAATTGAGTGACGTCTAGATTTACCACATTCAGAGCCACGTATTGCTAACCATACATTATTATTATTTTTACTATCACTGCCATAGTAGCTACTCCCACCATCTTGTTGCCCTAAAACTTCCTTCTAGTATCTCCTGATTCTGTAGTCCACATATCGGATAAGAAAATCATGCCAGATGATACATTTGATGGAGGTGATGTGCATTGATTTTTAATAAGAGACGTCTTCAGCTTTTAAGATATTGCTTTCGCAATTAGAGCACCAGCATCAAGCCATTAGCCTGAGTGTTGCTTTACAGCTACTGTGTTTTCATTTTGGCATTTTCATAATATTGGACTAAACTATCTCAGGCAGTGTATCCGACTCTTCCTTAAGTGCTTAACTGAGCGGGCGCCTGCTAATTGAAGTATATTTTGAGGTTCATTTCACATAATTTTCGTACCCCTTAAGCTACTCTAACCACTTGATCAGTAATGGCATTGAATCCAAGGGACAAAATATGCAATAAAATAGAGGCTGGTGAGGAAAAGAAACACACACACACACACACACACACCATGTGACAGAGAGAAGCCAGTTCTGCCAGTTAATACTTCAAGCCCACTTAATATTCATCATAAGGAAGGAGTTCATGTGAATTTATTAGTTACATTCATTAATAAAGGAGAAAAAAATCTGTCTTCAGAAATGTACAACACACAAACGTTGTTCAAGATGTGTCAAGATAATGATAATATTCTTGTTGGGGCCACGATTAATGTGTATTTGAAACTATCATGCACACTTTACATTTTTTTCGTCTTACACAAAAGACACAGGGGCTAAAATGATCAGTATCCATATTCCTCCAGTAGGGGGTTCTTGTAAATTAATAATTCATTGAATTTTACTGCCTTTAAAGACCATGGTTGTTGCACATGTTTTTTAAAGTGTATGGCACAAGAGTACTAGGGCATGTCCAACTCCAATTTTGCTAGTATACTACTTCCGCTCACATGACGTGATTTGCATCATCAACGCTCACGCATGCAGGCCCAGATTTTGGAACTGTGCGCAAAGAGTGTGTTGGGTGCATGGGGACAGCGCATGTGCAAACTGAGTTTCCGGCAGAAAAATTGCTATTGAAATGGAGCAAATTCTCTGCTGAGGAGACAACTACTTACTCTCAATGTGATCATGACTATAAACTTGGATGGAGAATGAAAAAAATCAGAGCTTAAAAAGCGGTGTTTAAAATGGAAAAACTCAAGGAATATATATAACTCAAGGATAACGATGGGACAGGAGTCTTCCACTTTATCCTCCACTTGAGGGTCGCCAATCACAGCTGACAGGGCGGAAGGCAGAGTGCACCCTGGACAGATTGCCAGGGACAAACAAATAGAGATGAACAACAATTAACACTCACTCACACTTACAGTCAATTTAGAGTGTCCAATTGACCTTTGCATGTTTTTGGATTGTGGGAAACGCACGAGCACACAGGTAGAATATGTGAACTCCACACAGAAAGGCCATTGGTCAAACTGGAATTTGAACCAGTGGCCTTTTTACGCACAGCGAGTGTGTCTGTGTGCTTTTAAAAAGCAAACATGTGTAAACTAGATCTGCAGATTCCCATAGATCAAAGTAATCAAACAGTGTATATAACATTCAGCACTGTGTATAAGTTTCATTAAGGACTACTTATCTTTGTTGCTAAATTGAAATGTATCAAATAGTGGAAAGCATTGGCGTCTTTGTTGGCGTTTCATTTCACTGGAATGATAACAGAGACCGGGCTACACGGTGGTATAGTGGTTAGCACTCTCGCCTTGCAGTGAGAAGACCCGGGTTCGAGCCCCGGTTGGAACAAGGGCCTTTCTGCATGGAGTTTGCATGTTCTCCCCGTGTGTGCGTGGGTTCTCTCCGGGTTCTCCGGCTTCCTCCCACAGTCCAAAAACATGCAATATGGGGATTAGGTAAATTGGACACTCTAAATTGACCATAGGAGTGAGTGTGAGAGTGAATGGTTGTTTGTCTCTAGTTGTGTGTGGCCCTGCGATGGACTGGCGAACTGTCCAGGGTGTACCCCGCCTATCACCTGATGTAGCTGAGATTGGCACAGCACCCCCCGCGATCCTCTGGTGGAGGATGAAGCGGTTAGATGATGACTGACTGACTGATAACAGAGACCTCTGGTTAAGGCTGTGCAACTCCCAGGAAGAGGGAGGATCGCTCTCAGGGACAGGTTCAAGGCAATGTCTTCTCTTACATGCCCACAATCACACAAAGACAGCCTTGGAATGAAGCATACGGTACTACGAGGGTAGAGAAACAATGTAAGAATATATTATAATTTGTAAGACCTAACAATCATAAAATTCATGGGTGGTCATGCCTGTGTGATTATGAACGTATTATTCTTTGTCTGCCAGATCTGTGATACTATGAAATTTAACAATATATTTCCTCAAATGTTCATTAATCATTCCCAGCCGTATTCATACATAATTGAGCTTTTAGAAAGGTTAGTTACCCAATTGTAATCAGGATTTCAAGACTTTCAATCACAACAACAGTCAATACGACCATACAAACCCTGATATTTATTCCAGACCTGGGTGAAATGGATGCTTGGATGTTGTTTTGAACATTCTGCTGGCGGTATTAACAGATCTAGTTTCCGTCCCATCAACTGCATGGAGAATTAACCAACATAAAACTTTTTGTTAAACGGTTTTGTTTAAAGGTGACATCGAATGCTTGTATCACACATATATGTTAGTTATGGAGTTCTACTTACATATATTAACTTGTTTTCATGGTTAAAAACCTCCTAATCGCTGCATCACTGACGCTCTCGTCTGCCGCGCTGTTTCAGACCAAAACCACACCCCCAGAACGTGGACTGTGTTGTGATTGGCCAGCCATCGAGAGCTTTCCCACTGTCCTGTGATTGGCCAGGTACCTGGAAGTGACGTAATTGGTAGGCCAGCTCTCAGATACACAGCTCCCCCTCTGGCACGGTGGATGCTCTGCATCTCAGCAGCTACAACAAGAGTAGTTCTTCTTCTTCTGCGGTTGAATGTACGCAACCGGATGTGCCCGGACTAGTGCCCGCACGAGGGGGCGCTACGTTGGTGAGAGGAGTGGTGAGGATTTCTGATGACGACATCAAATTACGGAAGTGCCGATCCGCTTCGCAGAGCCCAGGAAAACAATAAAACCCTATTTAATCAGCAGTGGCTGAACTGTTGTTCTGAAAGTTTAGGGTTTCACAAACGAGGTAATGACGCACATACACACACAAATGCAGCGTTAATTGGAGCTTCCGGTCTATGTGGCCTTTAAGGAAATGAAGATTGCATAAGATGGTTGAGGTGTAGTAGTTTTTCTTAAACACAGTTGTGTTATGTTTTTACTGCCTTAAGGACTTTAAACCCCTCGATAAGCCGAGTAAAAGTGTGTCTCGAGGAACAAAGCATGTTTGACAGATGCTGCTTAATCATCCAAAGAAAGGTGAGGGAGTGTGAAACAGTGAGGGCTCGTGTTGCAAGAAGTGTCTGCACGTCCTCTCTCCCTTATCTGAGCGGAGACTTTAGAGTTTTCACTGAGTTGTAACACTGAATAATGAGGTGAGAAAAGAAGTCGGAGGGTGGATGGTTTAGTGTTTACATGGTTGATGTTTTATGTCACAGAGTTCATAAAGTGTGCAGAGGATGGCTGGGCTGCAATGAATGTGCACTCTCCAAAAGCCTGTTGTGTTCACGCTCCAAACTAACAAAGTGTTTTGTTGAAAAATATGGCTTGATTGGTTAAGTGTAACTAAAAGTAATATAGAAATGTAGCAATGAAGAAGCACACTGTCACGGGCATAACTTGGTCTGGAACAGTGATGTGTTCTCTCTGCATTTAACCAATCCTTTACCTTCCTAGAATTAGGAACAGTGAGCCCCCGGGGAGCTTGCCAAAGGTGTTGGCTACCTTTGCTCAGGGGTATGCCAGCCTTTTGACCTGGCAGGGATTTGAACCAGCGTCACAAAACATAATTTGA
Source organism: Solea senegalensis (assembly GCF_019176455.1). Lineage (NCBI taxonomy): Eukaryota > Metazoa > Chordata > Actinopteri > Pleuronectiformes > Soleidae > Solea > Solea senegalensis. The sequence goes on along the minus strand of NC_058024.1, from coordinate 20,153,431 downwards.
GGATCCAGTTTTATTGTTTGGAAGCTTAACTTTTGCAAGACATGGTAGCATATTTAGCTAAATTGCCATTCATTTGTCAAATACATGATTCCAATACACACAGTGTGAAACAAAACATTTAAAATGCCACAGATTAATGTTGATTGACACCAAATTTCCCTGCTTGCCCTTTCACAGCATATACCCTGCATATAGTCTGCTCCCCGAGAGATAATGTAAATCAGTGCATCCTTATTAATTACCAGTCCTTTTGTATATGCTGCACTATAGCTGTGGGTGCAATCTGGTATATGCAGCCAGGCAGAGCCTGTAAAACCCCTTCTGGAAGATTCATAAAAGTATAAACCACAGGCAACTCCTCCTGAGGGGCTCTTAATGGACCTGTGTCTTTCAGAAAGTGTTAAAATGTAAATTGTGGGGAATTTTACACTTCTCAATGACAACCAGGGGAATAGTGAGAGTCAGACCCAGGTAGGATCCCCATCGTGATAGCAGTGTTCCGGCAATCTATTGCCAATAGCCAGGAAGTACCCACCGTGCTGTAACATAAAACACACAGCATTGCAATAAACGGAGACTTTTAAAATATAAGTTGTTGTATAAAGATAGACAACAATATACTGATTCTGTCTCCGGAAAGTTTAAAAAGCCTCTGCGAGCGAGAATACCCATCATGTACGTCTTCAGAGTAGCAGCTTCATAGTCTCACAAGTACATTTATAGGCTTTAACAGAGCCATAACACTCAACTCATGAGTGGAATGACCAACTTGGTTTGGAAAAGTGCTTTTCACTGAACAGTTGTGATATTGGTGAGTGAAAGTTCATGTCGTCCAAATGATGCCGTACCAGTTATCAGTGGAAAAATGCCAGCAGCTCTCATGGAGTGAGTGGGGGAACTTGTTTATATAAACTGTCCAAAAACCAGGGCCTTGTTGCTACTGGGTAATAAATGAATATTTTAGCAAAATATTCTTCTTTTCACTCTCAGGTACAAACTTCTTTGTGCTTATTTTATTTGATAAAATAAGCAGTGTCTGTTTTCTATTCATTTTTTTTTTTTTTTAGTAGACCCAATACAGCTCCATATTGTCCCCTAGATTTGCAAAAGTGATTCACCGAAGACGGAGCTCGCTCCCAGACGTGCCTCCACAGAGTAAAAGTTATAGTGTTAGTATGTGTGGGATACTCTCAGGCAAACAATAGGAGACACACACAACAAAGGAATCAATGCTAAAACGGAGAAAAGAAAAGAAAAACAAGAATAGGTGCATACTAATACATGTGGAAAACTGTGGGGTCACTCAAAGCAGATCTACCTCAAATACCTGGATTTTCAAGCTGTTGTCATTCACTTTTAATATGATTTTCATAGTAAGTTACACTCCCCTGCTCTGCTCCCCACTCTCCCTCCCTCAGCGCTCAGCCCACCTCTTGGCATTTTTGTTTTTTTTGTTGCCCTTTAGGCTAACACGTAAACAATGCTGAAGAGCGGTGATAAGATTATTCCAAGCATTAATTAGTATCCACTTAATAACTGAGTTTAAAACATTTACCAACACCGGGAGAACACACACCAGCGCCTTGAGGTGTAAAGATTGGCATGACAATGAGTCTTTTTCTCCTACATCTGGCCATTTGAGTCTGAGATGAATTTCAGTGTCAGCTCAGGGCCACATGTTCGAGTCTCATAACTCCTTTGTGAATATGTAATGGAGCGAAGCAGAATTCACCGCCTGCTCGCCCACTCGACTCATTTCAAATTTAAAATAAATAAATAAATGTTGCCTGTTTTATTAACGCCCTTCATCAGGGTTGGAAAAAGAAGAGCTTCGCACAATTTATTGAATAAACATTCGATACGAGCTGTCGGATTGGCTTAGGGTTTGTTTAAAATCATCATCCGGGTGTAGAAGCCAACAATTTTGAGTTCAAGTCTGTAGAATTCGGTGACATTTAGCAACAAGGTTGCATATATTAATGCATGTTTTTCTGGATTTTGATGTCTTTTTAATTGATCTACACTTCAGCATTGTTCGATTTGATTCCCATGTTGGACGTCGCTGCCGGGGGGGGTGTAACGTGCCAGGGTGCCGTGTGAGTCATCCTTTTTTCCTGTGTCTGCTGTGTGCTTTGTGGCTCCGCCCACTCTGCTTGTTCCACAGGTGCTTCCAATTCAGCAATCAAGCTGTGGACATAAACAGCTGTGGAAAAGCCGGGATGGGGCTCTCACTCTGTTTGGAGCCGTGCGGAGAGCATGTGAGCTCGCGAGCCACTGGGCGGTGTTTTCTTGGGAAGCTGTGTGTTTAGTTCATTCAACCTTTTTCTTATTAGTAATGGTACATGTGATACTTTCTCCAGTGGAGAAAATGGTGCATTTTTACTTTGGTGGTTTAAGTCAATGGTGTCTTCCCTTCTCTTGTAGGCCAATCAGCTACTTTTGGAGCAGCTCACTTCAAAATTGTAAAATTCAAATCAGTTAGCAACAGTTTAACCTACGAAAGACACCACCTCTTTGTTGAATATTTGATTTTGTGATATCTTCTGAGGGAACAACAAACATGTCGCTCATTAAACACAGTGAGCCAAGGGTTTCACAGGGGAGATGGAGCGATGAATAGAATATTACAGCGATAAAGATAAAAAACTAACTGTTAACACAGAAAACCTGAAGGACACGAGGAGCTCTCGGACATTTTCATATTCTTTTCAAGAGGGAAGGCAGTTCTGTAATGTACGAGTGGATGTGGCCTCACAAGTTCACCTTTGTCTCCTTTAAAAGTTTGCATAAAGGAACTGGGACCTTGCCATGTTTGGATAAAAAAAAAAAAAAAAATAGCCATGGAACAAAACACAAAAAGTTAACTTCTTGTGATATTTTCTCTGCTTAACATTTAGGCTCCGGGAAGTCCTACAGCATGAATATGCATTCACACCGCCCACATCACCAAACTCCCATCAGGCACTATAGTATCCCTGTATTTGATTAATGTCTGCTTTTTCAGTCATTACTGGAAATGGCAAGAACATAAAATGAAGTCGGGAGATAAAAAGTCCAGTTTTTTTATATTTACAAAGAAAATACATGAAGCTAGTAAGAATGGTGGGACATTAATTTTCTTTCTTTTTTTTTAAACCTGGTGAACTTGGTGCTAAAGCTTTTGGTTTAAAACAACAGCAAACCTTATGGTTTAAATTAATTTACAAAATGACATTTTCACATGAGCAAACCAAGCTTATAATTAGTGACATTCGCCATGACACTAAAGTGCGGTGTCATTTTTCTGTCCAGATCTGACCAGGCCTGAGAGGAAACCTAACTAACTACCCAAATGTTGCCATGCCCTCCATCCATAGCAGGCTAATGTTACCTGAGTTTGAATCAGTGCTGAATAAGTGTCACAGATGCAGCCGTGGATCAGTGGCCGAGCTTGTTCAACCAAAGGGTCATGGGTTTGACGCATCCCTGGGTGCGACACTTAACCCACAGTTGCTCCTGAAGGAAACAGTTTAAAGCCCTCTGAGTGGTCGTCAAAGCTGGAAAAGTGCTATAATATAGACCATTTTCATTTATAGTGGTCAAACATTCAGGCTTTTAATTTAAGCACCATGTCAAGTAGTACCGGTAACCTGTCCGGATTTTACTCCCATCTTTCACCAAATGTCAAGTGGAACTGGCTCCAGCTCTGTTTAAGACCGTCGAAGGATAAGTAGTTTAAAGATATATTTTAGCCATGTATCGAAATTATCACTACAGTTTTATTGAACGATGCTGTTGGAACTTGACAGCGACACATGACTGAAATGTATGCATTTAACACATTACTGCACCTTAACTGTCTTGGAAATGTTTTGTTCTTTGTGATGCATTAGGTAATATCAATATTTAATAGCTATACAGCAACAATAATGGGAATTCTCAAGAGATAATGCTGTTCTATACTGTAGCGGCACAAAGCTCTCATTATGTGCTTTGAGTGCAGGGGAGCCAATCCTTATGCCATTGTACCCACACAGATGTACTTAATCTTTCATCAGCAATACATTATGATTGTTATAGAGCATTCATAAATATCTCATAAGCATCTGCTTATTTATTTGCACAATTTCAAGAACAGACCCCATGAGGTTAAATACCTTGTTTTCAAGTGGAGCGGTAAAACCCAAAGACATAAATAAACATTAATAAACAATTAAGAAAAAAAAAAACATGAGAAAAAAACAACAAGACAGTATTCACAGTAGTCCCGAGATAATAGTAATTGGCATGTCTGTAAGTGCAGACCTTGAATAAATATGGTTAACAATGCATTTAAGTAATCACACCCTTCGGGAGTGTAACCTTTCCCTAATAAGGGCTATAAAAACAGAAAAAGACAGACAAACAAGGTTGTCAGTTTGGTCGGCCATTAGAGACCAAAATGTACAACGCTCACATTTTGGTCCTTGGAGGAAGTGAATAGGATCTACTGACAATGTTTACCCACAGGCCATCCAGATCTAATCACAGGGTGAAAAACCCAGTAAATGAATACACCACAAATCTTGCACCACACCACTGCTTTGCTGCTGCTGTTTTAAATAGATCAATTGCCTGAGCTCACATTGTCAGGCCCTTAATGTCCTCCCCTCAGGCTTGTGGTTTAGCTCTTTAGTCAAATAAATATAGACAAGATGAATGGCATTGCAGTGCTTTGACAGAGGCAAGGGAATCCCCAAACTGCTCCCCCTCTCCACATTCAACCCCACTCCTCTTCACTACTATCACCCGCCCCCCTGGAATCATTTGGCAGACTGTGGTGTGGCATTTTGCAAGCGTCAGTCTTCTTTTTGTTTGTCTGAATGAAAACCTCAATGCATTCAGGTCAGTCTGTCTGAGGGTCTAATTTTATTAGTTACAATCAAAAGGTTGAAGGGAGACAAAGAAAGGCAAAGGGACAGCTGCAGAGAGAAAAACAGATCAGGATCATCATCCGTGATCGGTGAAAGTAAGGGGAGAGACAAAAGTAACGGTCTGTCTAACTGTGCTCATGTGTACCATATTTTACTCAATTGCTGATTCATTTTTAAAAAGAGTCCTCCTTCAATCACCATCACTGGGCTGAGAGATATTGATCGGCCATCTGGTCTTCTCAAGCCAAAGGCTAATATCCAGTGTTTACTACATATAAATCTGCTGTTGGTACACTAAATAATGCAGTGCCAAGCAGGGAGCGCGAGAGTGTGAGAGAAAGAAGAGGCGCACGGGGCTCCATAATACTTACACAAAATCGGAAATGCTCCAGATCTGCCAGTGATCATACTAAACCGAGACATTTGTCTCTGTTTGTTCTGTCCTGCTGCGCCTGCTTTGGGACGATTAAAGTCTCGCCGACATCAGGCTGTCCAGAAGCAGAAACTTTTTTTTTTTTTTTTTAAGTCATAGTATGAAAAATGACTGGGAGCAGAGATGTTTGCTTGTAGTTTTGGTTCCACATTACTCAGTGTAGGAAACACAATTCTGCTCCCACCAGACAGTGTGAAGTCCTGAAACCATTGCGCCCTGGGGAAAACTCTTCAGGCAGTGACTTTTAAAGGAAATTGCAAATACACCTTTAATGATACTTCCTTCTATTATGATGAAGAATTCATGTGAAAGCAAAAGATAACAAGATCTACTTGAGGAATGTGTAAATATGACCCCGTTGCACTAAATTGGGGTTTAATGCATTCAGAATATTTTCAAAAAATAAAAAAATAGCTGAAATAAACAGAAAGAAAAAGCATTATGTAGCCTATTTGTGATATTTGGTGTAGAGGAAACAAGTGATAAGAAGGTGGTCCTTATTATCTCACTTTCAGCGACAGCTCGTACAGGGTTTAGGGTCTGCTGAGTTTATTTCTCTCCCTGTTAGTGTGATTTGTGGGGCATGTGGAACCCTCTTTGTGCAAAGACTCTGAAGAGCTATTCTAAAGCAGTTTTTTTACCAAATCCTTTTGTGAGGGGGGGAAAGACCTGGGGCATCATTTATTAAGCTTGTGTGCACACACAAGAACGTGTGTGCCACTTCCTATGCAGTGTTTGGGATTTATAAAAACAACAAACTTGACAGGTCAGTGCCGTCCTCCATGGAAAATCTGACCCATCCCTAGCAAATTGTCCCATAAATAATTATTTTGTGCGTCTATGATATTTTCATGTTTTGAGTTTCATTTCATTGCTGCATTATAAGACTTTTAATCACAAAGACAGCCTGTCATCAGTTTAATTCGGATTCAATCAGATGGGGAGCGCATAAAAAGGAATGTAATTGCAAAGATGCAAAATGACTTTTTAGGTGTGAGTATGAGAGTGGGTAGTTATTTGTCTCAATATATATCATATATAATATATGAGGCCCTGTGATAGACTGGCGATGTGTCCAGAGTGTACCCCGCTTATCGCCCTATGTCAGCTGAGATTGACACGGCACCCACAGAGGATGATAGTGGAAATGGATGGATGGATTTCTCATTGTATTAACTTCCTCTTCTTCCTTCCTCTCTCTGTGTTTGCAATAAGGCACTCCTGATCAATTAAAATGAATCTGGCAACTATGGGTATTAATTGTGATTTAAAAATCAGAATATCCATGTGTCTGTCACTGTCTCTGTCTGTTTCCTACAGTTTTCAGGCGTACCTATGCAGTTTTATAACTGAGGCCCCTGGTGATTACGTCACAAGATATGTAAGCAGCAGCCTGAGGCAGAGGTCCACCGACAGTAACATTCAACTTGCGGATTTCAGTTTCATTGTACTTGTAATTAAATGCACTTAAGTTAGAGTCTGTTATTTCTGTCTGACCCTTTGACCCATTCAGGATGAGTGAATACATCCTGTCCTTTGTATCCCTGTATAACACAGCTCTCTCTCAAAAACTTTTTTCTTTTCAATGTCTATAAAATTAATTGGCCTGCGGGTGTATTGATCATTTAAAAGCACAACTAGCGCAACTCAACTAGCATTGAGAGAGTGAGCAGCAAAAAAGAACCAACTCTTCCAAATGTAATTTTCCTGACTGAAATGAGTGCTACTTAAAATATTACACAAACTATAACTAGGGCCTGAGTGGAATAAGGACAACTATTTTGTTAGATTTCGTCCAAAGGCAATCCTTCCCTTTCAGCTACTGTACGCATCTTTTGATCATCTGAAACTGCAGTGAGGGTCAACAAATAGAAAGAATACAAGGGTGTTTTTCTTTCCTGAGGACATTTGAATGTGAATGCAACCTTTCTAAACATCTCTCCCACGCACATGCATGGAGATGCCACAAACTGAATGAAAAGGTGACATGTGAAGCTATTAACCAGAACAAACGAGCAAGCAGAAACGAAAACCTGAAACTACCATCAGGCAGTTATGGAGGTTACATATTTAAAACAAGACAGTCACCTGGAGCATTGACCATTTTTTTTCCACCCTTGAAGTCCTGGCTATGTGATCCCTCGGGTGTAGTCGCCAGTCGGCACCGGTGCAGCGGTTGCTGGCTTCTGCTTCGTGGACTGGACTGAACAGTGGAAACACTGGGGATGTGATGCTGCTAGACTATCAGGCTGCACACAGTGCTGCCTTTGACAGCCTAGTGTGTGACTACTGGCATCACTACACAGGCCGGGTGGAATCAGCAGACACACAGGCACACGCACTGCATGGCAGGGCACACGGTCACAGTGTAAAAATCACTTTGTAGTCAGAATGCCTTACACCCTTGAGGCATGCGTATGTGTATGCCGTGTGTGCCCCTGGACTCAAGGGTGCAACAGAAGGTTAAGCTGTAGCCAGACATTGCTCCAATAGATTCCCCATTATGAGCAGAGAGGACTGTGACAGTCTTTCATGGCTGTCATACCATTTTTACTCTTGACCCAGGTTTGAGCATTTATTTTGGGCGCGAACAGCACAACTAAAATGAACAATATCTGTCTGCTTTTTAACAAAGGTGAACAATATCATGTAGCCACTTTGGGGCCTAAGGAACACTCAGATATGCATGGGGCCTTACATATCCTTAGTTCTTCCCCTGACCATGGCAGCAATGTGCAGCTCCGAGCAGTTCCTTGCTATTAATAGGTGGTGATCTTTGGTAGTTTTACCATGAATGTTCCTCCCGTTTCTTTGATTTTCCTAGAGTAGATTGGCTTCATTTCTTTATGCACCACACCAAACAGTTTCTTATGCTACGTATCTTCCTAATCATCTCTGCTTATGCACAGCAGGATAAAAGAATCCAGTGGAGTAGGGACTGAAAGGGGGACCCCATGGCACTCATGCAATCACGTAAACGGAAGCAACCAAACCAGATGCCAACATCACCTCAACTGGCTTCATTTGATGTGAAGGAGCAGCAGCTCAACTCTGTGCTCCCTTTTCAAAGTCCTGATCTCTATGGCCAATTTCACACTGGATGAGTGTGCAGTGCGTGACAGCAACAGCTCTGATCTGCTGCGTCTCGCGTGCATCTGCCATTCACTCTGCTCACCTGCCGCGGAGATTCTGTGCAGCATCTGATATCTATTATTGTGAAACATCCTTTGACCGAGCTCTGCAACCCTGAAAGGAGAGATAATCTCAGCTACATGTGTGTCCATTTTTATTCTTTTCCATCAATACTCAATGGTTATGACCGTAAGCGATGGTTGAAATGTAGAACGGATCTTCAAGGGTGTAGATATAGATGGGTGCTACATTCTTGAAGAATCTATGACCAAGGTGACTGAAAACCTCCACAGACAATATAGAATGAATGGCAAACAGAAAACTCCAAAGAGAAGACTCAGATTTGGAGATAGCATTTCTCATCCAATTCACACTCGGCGAAAAAAAACATCCCTGTGCATGGTGACAACTACAGACCCTTGGAGCTAAGATAACAACATCTACAAGGATTCTATGAGGCCCTTTGGACACAGTATGTTTTCCATCGACACCATGAAATCCAAAAACTGGATTCATGACACGCCCAAGTAGACAGTCTCTCATCCCCCTCAATTAGCCATGAGAGGGTTCTTTACACTGAAATGGTCATTGTAAGAGCAGTCATCAATACATATTTCCAATCAGTTAACAGCTCTTACACTAACTGGTGCCGGTTCCATTTTTGTTTGTTCCTGTGCACACTTGAATTATGGATATGATTGAATATTATTGGGACTAAATGCAACAGGAAATGATTTCAGTAGTCGTACTCTACAAGATTAGAAAACTTGACTTGCAGTTGTGCCAGACGGCTCTCTGTCTTAGTTCCCTCTGGTGTAGTTCTCCCCTCCCTAGACTGCATGTGATAAGTGGCCAGTGGGATGGTATGACCTTTGCACCTTTCTTGTGGATGGATTCAAGTGGTGACAATCACCCTCAGCTTCGCCAGGCCTCATGAGCACCGATAAAGGCTGGCTTGGCATCGGGGAGCAAAGTTATCAGGGAACGGGCTGCCACTGTGGCACTTTGCTGCCAAGATAACAAGACTCCCTTGTGATTATGACGTGTCAGATCAGAGTATTTCATGAATCTGTGTTGGATAAGAGACTCTTTGCGGTATAGTGTTCATAGGATAGTCTGGAATGTTGCCTGGGAGGAAGAGGATTATGCATAATGAGAATTCATATGGAATTACAGGGTTGAACTCTGTGGTTTTGGCACAATCCTCAGAGAAGCCGGCTGTATTGTTGAAAAGATGAAAGAAGGTAGTGTAAAAAAGTGTTTCTGAAGTTTTCTCGTTTCATTTATTATGAATATCTTCCTCCACTTGCAGTAAACAGTTACTTGTGGGCCCAAGAATTATGGGAATGATGGAGTAGAAGCGGTAAACTAGATGATGGGACTATTCTCTGTATCAAGGGACTGTTCTCTGTATCTATTGTGAAATATTGAATGACTACTGGGTCACATGGCAGCAAAAAGACCCGGGTTTGCATGGAGTTTACATGTTCTCCCCTTGTGTGTGTGTGTGGGTGAATGGTTGTCTGTCTCTATGTCCCTGCAGTGGACTGGCGACCTGTCCACGGTGTATCCCGCCTTTCACTGTCGGTCAGCTGGGTTTGGCACCAGTGGTGGATAAAGGGGTAGACGATGAACGAATGACTGACTAACTACCAAACATAAGGCTTTTTTTGAAAGAAAAAAAATGTCTATATTGAAATAAAAATACAAACACAATATAGTGTAGTAATTCTTGCTTTCAGATCAGACTATGTATAGATATGGAGGTAGGCAATTGGTGAAAACATTCATTAAAAAAAACAAAAAACTTTGTATTAAATGCTTTTCACAAATTCCAAATGAGATTTCTGCGACACAATATTACGACCAATTGAAGCAGTTGTGCATACCTTTTCCTGATGGGATTATTCTGGCTTTGTGTCCTCCATCTGAAAACATGCCCTGTCAAGCAACACTATCAGACCGGACTGAGGGTGCATTTGTGTGTCAAATGCCTCATAAACTGTAACTACTGGCAGCACAGGGTTAGGTTGCGTCACATTGCTAAACGACCAGGTGTTTTGAGCAGCAGAATGGAGCATTTGTACAGCGTTTTAGTAGGAAAAGCACAGGTGTTACGGATCACCTTAACAATGCCTCTGTTTAGTTCATGCAAGTTGGGAGAGTATAACCCGAACGCACCCAGAAACTGAGAGCCATCCATCATAACTTTCAATATTTACCTGCCAAAATGGCTGCTGTCCCAGGGGCCCATTCACTTTTGTAGGCACTTCTTAGTGTTGTCAGTCATACTCTAACCCGCCTTAACATAAAATGAATC